>NW_008751681.1:2853224-2857419 GCF_000715545.1 Opisthorchis viverrini
ACAACTTCCAAGATACGTAAAACGCTCCACAACTTCCAGTGCTTCTCGCTGGATTGTAAGTGGTGTGCTCAGTGACTGCACGTCCACAAGCATGACCTTACACTTTGTGGGTGCAAAATGCATACCAAAGGACGGGATGACTTTGGTCAGTTCATCCAAGAATACTTGCGCCTTTTCCTCCACTTCGAACATGAGAACCATGTCGTCTGCGTATTCCAGATCGACGAAATTTGCTTCACAGGCTATTTGAACAGCAGGGTTTTAGAGACCCTCCAGCGTTCGTCTCATTATTTCATCGATCACGAAGTTAGAAAGGAATGGAGAGAGTGGGCATCCCTGACGGACACCGCTTTGTGTACGGAAGCTTTTGGAGAGCTCTCCGTACACTCTCACACGTCCGGAAGTCTGAGAATACAAAGAGCGTATTATGTTTACAAACTTCCGGGGCATTCCTTGGTGGGCGAGCGTCTCAAGAAGAACAGACCGATCAACCGAGTCGAATGCGCCTCGGAAATCCGAAAATACTAGTATTGTGGGTCGCTTATACATATGGCGTTGTTCTAGCACCTGACACAGTGCAAAAATTTGGTCAACGCGACCCCTACCAGGCCGGAAACCCGCTTGCTGCTCTCGAGTCAGTATCTTGCGAGCCACCGTAAGGCGACGAAGCACAATTGACGCCAACAGTCTCGTTACAACCGGGGTCAAGCTGATCCCCCTGTGGTTACCACACTCACTACGCGGGCACTATTACCGATTCCCCCAGTGGTCTGAGACAGACTGCTTTTTCCAAATGCAAGAAAACAGATCAGACCAACGTTGACTGGGGACTTCACCCCCGTCTTTGAACAATGCGGTTGGGAGGTCATCCGGACCAGGAGCTCTGTGACGCTTGAGAGTACATATGCAGTCAGTGGCTCCGCGTTCACCGTCCAGAGTTCTACTTCATCTGTGGGCTCTAGATGAGTGTGAGCTGGTGGTCACGACAGTTGTTGCCTGAAGTATTCAGCCCACCAGTCTGGGCGTTTTGCTGTATTCGAGATGGTCGTTCCATTCCTATGCTTGATGGTTTTGCTGACAGGTGGTTTCCGGGGCCCTGTCACACGGATCAACTGAAATAATCTTCGGAAATCACCGGCTTTCTTTCTTTCTCAGCAATATGCAAATAGGCGACAATCTCGTCTCAGTATTGGTTCGCATCTGATGGTGGAACCTTTGGAAGAGACTATAAAATACGATTTTGGTAAATTCGTCTAACATCCGGATATACTAGTCTCTCAGTTGTCAAGCGATTTATCCGAACCTTACGTACGTGGGCTGGAATACTGTCAGGGCGCCCACACCTGAACAGTAGGACGATCAGGGTCCTCAACCAAAACCATTGGCTCAAAAGCCGAACCGCAAGCCAGCGGTGTCTGGGGGGAAATGCGAAGCACTACCATTGCTACGGAACAAGTCATCACATGTTCCAAACCCCAACCTGGAGGGCCAGGAGACTGTGTTTGTCAGACCTCTAACCATTGACCAACCTGATATGAGAGACCCTGTGAGTGTCGTGGGGACACTCCCCAGTATAGCTTAATGGATCGCTGACAAGCACATGATGTTTTCGGCTAACAAATAGGTTTGCGTTTCATACAAAGTGGTAGGGGTCAGTTGGTTACCCTTTTGCCAATATAGAGGTTTGAAATATTCCGGACAGGTTTGTTACTAGGGCAGTGGTTGCTACGAGGGAGGCTCATTCTTAGGAGAGCACTGCACTCATCCTTGAACAGACAGACAACCTTCAGCGTTTGTTGCATATCGTTTGTTACCTCGCTGAACTCAACGCATTTCTGTTTATTCTATCTCAGGCCTATATGATTTTGATCCGAGAGCTTGTTCGTCTGAAACTTGCTCAAAGGCAACCGACGGAACAGGTCGCATCAACGGGGAACAGCTGTTGCGTACTACTTTGATCATCGAAACCCCATTCTATGCACAACCCAAGTGCGAGGTATGCAATCCGTGCCGAGTTTCGTCAAAGAACTTTTTCCAAGCTTCTTGTCCAAAATACTCACCTCGATAACAAAAATGTTTGCAATGTCGCGATCTGTTACCTCCTTTTAACTCACCGGCGCTTAAGTGTGGTTACACTTCCTATTATTTCAGTCGACTTCGCACAGTGTAACAATGAAAATCCTTTGCTATTTTGTGTTGGTGCAGCTAAGGTTACTAATCCAGTGACCTGTTCACAGCTGTGCATGCTTACCTGGGAACACTTTTTCACGCAGAAGTGCATTCTGCTGCGTGAGAATGTATCTACTTTTAATTTGTGTGCAGTAGATGCTAACTGAGTAAACTCATGGGGCACAGACGTGAATAAACAGTAACGAAGTGCGAAGTGTTGTGTATTACGCTTACTTCCAATGCAATCCTTGTAAGGTGGTTGCTATGATGGACACTTGAAAAATCTGTGTGCACCCAGCATTTCAAGGTTAATGTAATTTACAACAATCTTATTCACTGAGTAGAAATTTCGAAATACTTTGGAAACCGTAAGTTTTTTGTCCTACGACAATTCAGAGCAATATGATATCAACAATTGACACCACATCGCACTGAGTACCTTCCAGGAAAACTAAGGTGGTCTCAGCTGGAAGCAAAACTGATAGCAAAAACGCCTCCTATGACGGGGAGGGGCCTTGTCTTCTACGGATTCATCGGGAACACACTAATACTGATTGCTTTTGCAAACCATCCTCTCTCAGTATCAGCACTGTGACAGCCGCTTTTGTTATCATCCTCGTTACCACCATGGTGATCATCACCATCTTCAGCGTCATCGTAGTCACCACTACTCATGAAGTTACTGCAAAAACTTGCAATCGAAGTCGTCAGAAAGCCCAAATACGAGGGGAACAATAATAGGATGTTGGTTGTACAAGCCTCGAACTCGAAAGTGCATAGCCCGAATTAGTGAACAAGGGTTGGCGAAAATACGGCGCCAAGAATTAAAAAACGAACATTTTAACCTAAGGTCAAGGGAGCACCCGAATCATGAGCGTTTTTAAGCATACTAATGAATTGTCACAAAAGGAACAGATGAGATCGTCATTGCCTATGTCATCACCTTTATCATTGTCACCACGCGAGACCCAACTCGTCCACTCATTGTTTTCTGTTCATCCTTGTTCTCCACTAACCATCCGCTATCCAACATCTGGCTACTTCGTATCTAAACTCGGACTACTTCTCGATGGGACGGACACACTATTCAGTGTGTTTCCTGCCCATTGCCGGTGGCTTGGTTGACGGGTAAACGTATCGTTATTGTGTCTTTGATTGCTCCTCCTGTTTGCCGTCGTTCTGATAAATCTTCTAGGAAATTGTTCGACCCGGATGACTTACATTTTAGCTGAGCATTTATCGCTTTTCACTAGCATGTCCCCACTACGGTATCGCAGAGCTTGTTTTCGTCTTTGCTTTCACTCATTGCAAGCTAGTTGTATGCGCGTGATTTAGTACTGGTCGGCATCTGTTAAACATGACCACTAGTACTGTTGTTATCGACACTACTGGATGTGAACAGCAATTGTTGCTTTGGAGAAGCATAAGTTTGTTGAAAACCTGTCGACAATCCACGATCGTTCTCATTTTCCTCTGGGCTTATCAGGGAGGTGCACTCCTCGAGTTGTCTTCAACCATATGCTCAACTTAAACAACTAATTGTAGAATATCCTAAGCAGCAGGCCCAACTGAGATTAAGTTGAGTCTCCCAATGACCAAATTAGATGGCAAATAAGTGAACTTCGTCAACGATAGTTCTTACTTGAATATCCGGTTTTAGAAACCGACAGAAAACTACTGAGCATCTTAAAATATCGACCAGTGGTATTCATATTCCTAGCGCATGCAAACCATACGGTAAGATGTGTGGACACAAGAATCTACTCCAGAGTTCACAACATGGTATCAGAGATGTCACCTGCAAGGCTCCACAATTTAACAACTTTTGTACACCGTCTTGTTATAAGACACTGTAGTAACGGTATTTTCCTCAGCTTAGTTCTCGGTCTGCGCCTCCCAAGCTAGCGTTCACGTCAAAACAACCACCAAAGGTGCACAAGGTCTATTAACGCCCAAAATGAAGTCAAGAACAGTTGTACAGCGCTTCGTATATATAGCGTAAGCGGTTATAACTTTCTGGAATTTC
>NW_008751681.1:2859410-2916286 GCF_000715545.1 Opisthorchis viverrini
GGCAAGGCAAGATTTCGAGACTTGCTCGATCTAGGAGTTCATCAAAGGCCAGTAGACATAACGCCGAGCAAGGGCCTTCATCCTATTCCGGGTGCCTAAGGCCTCAGTTCATCTTTTTGGCAGGTAGGCGGCCACTGATTGAGATGGAAGACGGAGTTTATATGGAACAAATGCAACTTTAGATTAAGCTTCAGCAAATGATTTAGGGAGCATCCGTCGGGAAACGAAGAAAATAAAATCTTGATGTTTCGAGGGACTTTGAGGCCTAAGCGCTGGCACAACGAAGACAGTCTGATGAGAAATTTCAGGAAGTCGAGATATGGCAAAAATTCGGAAGTTAGGTAAGAGTTGGACAGATTTTGTCCAAGAGCTTGCCAGTATTGGTAATTACTCTCTGGGCAAACGGTGTAAAGACGCTCTGATTTGTGCTGTCTTTGTGCTGCCACTCTGTCATAGCGATGGTCCATTTTGTGTTTAAAACGATATTACTGGCAACTTTGTGAGTAGACAGGATAATTAATGGTGTTCGTATGGGAGGTTGCGTGGCGCTAAATTTGTTTCGGGAGGACACATACAAGTACTTCGAGAAACTCAGCCACACCCTATGTGATCCATACAACCATCGACAGTTGAATTCATCACTTTGGTGCATTCCACGCTATTTGGACTCATAAAGTTCTTGAATCATCCAAGGACGCTGGCCTAATCTCACATTTGAGTTGTCTTTATTGTAACAAACTTTTGTTACACTGGACACTCCGCTTGAACGGTATAGCTCAGCTACCTGCAATAAACGTGCTAGGGCCCCTGTGCCAATTTACGGAGCATTTTGCCATAAAAATGCTGCGGAGTCGCAGAATACTCTGGAGGCTATGTGGAAATAGCGACATTTTACAGTTGGCCCGGTTCTTCCCTTTTTCCGAGATGCGTTTCCTGCCGGTCGAACTACAAGCACCTGTCATTTAAATGAAACTGCCATTATGGACCTCATTCACCTCATTCATGGCTTTAGGTATGAACATTGTTAGCTAAGCATTAGAGTTCACCGAGCGTGAACTTCTGAAGGCACCGCTCTAATTGTGAATGTTTCAGATACGATTGACAGGGATGGTAAACAACACATCGCCAGAGTTTTTTTAGTGTACTTATTTGCTACGCGGGACTCGGTCCTTGGTCAGGTTGCTACCGGGGTTTCCGAAACTTGCGGAACAGCTTATTGCACTACATTCGCTTGAGGTGTACTTGACTGGGGATACGCATGCTAAGGTGTTAGTATGTGAAGGTTTTCCGAACCGACCTGTTGTTCAAGAAAAATGCATATAGAGTTGGTAAGTTGCTATAACAATGCTCATAAATGAGTGTAATTTTCTACCAACTGAGGTATACCACAGTGAGAAATTTATACTACTTCCACATATGCAGTAGTGCTGCGCCTCGCCAACTGAGGTATACCACAGTGAGAAATTTACACTACTTCCACATAGGCAGTAGTGCTGCATCTCGCCTGTGTGCAATACGACAGGACTGCTCAAAAGGAAAACCTCTTGGCTGGCTGGTGGACGTTCCAACATCTGTACAGTAGGTGTCAGGTGCAAATTTTCTTGCGAACTGTGAGCTGCTAAAGGAACCTAGTGAGACTGCGATCGATGATCAAGGACTTTCCGCATATCTTCGTTTGGCCACGGATATTTCTTGTTGGTGGTGCGAATAAGGAACAACACGGGGGAGTTCGGCAAAATTGAGTAGTCTTTCAAGTTCTCTTTAATGTGAGTATCGTTGGTGTTCGCGTGTTATGTTTTCAGATAGGCTGACTAAGATTTCCATCCTTCCTCCAAAGTATTTAGGAATGCAATTTGAAACCCAAATAGCAGAGGCGCATAATTAGTCATATGACGATTTTGGGGCCATCTAATGGTGTTGTACTTCTGAGGCCGCTGAAATAAATGCATTACCCTAACTTAGGGTTATCTAGCTCCCAGCAATGCCAGCTTTCGGGGAAAACAGAAGTCACCAACTCCTCGGTCCAGCACAAACCCATCTGGATGCTGACGTCTGTTTTCAGTCTACTGTCATTGAGTCAGATGAAGTAACTAGGCTTAAACATTTTAATGAGATTTAGGCTTGTTGCAGACACTTCAGGAAGACAGAGTAGCCCCGTTTAGCGATTCCATAACACCTCTCACTTGAGAATGTCATGCCATACTGTTAAGTGCATAGATCGTGAATGATCACTCACTGGTTAAAGACTGATGCCTAATTATTTGTATTTTGCGTGTGACTTGTTGGGGTTAATTACTGATGGGCGAGGAATAAACCTCTCGTAACATATGTACATGTTTTTTACCCAAAAAAGCAGTGAATTAATTGAGTCTGCTTAGATTTTTTGGAGTGAGGCAAATAGATGTGGACTTCTGAAAATGTTGCATAATTTACACCAAAATCTTGATTTACAGTGACTATCCTTCATCTAGTACAACGACAACAAAATAATGCCCACGAGATGGTGAGATTTATAGGCCAACATTTATCACCAAAACTGTCTAGTTTGAGGGTTTCTCTCCTTGCTCGTACGTACAGACACATAAACTTATCAACCAACGCATACGTCCGTACATAAGTAGGTAAGCACGTAAAGGGCTGCTTAAAACATATATGTATGCATACATTCATGCGCATGCCCACACCGATTCGTGTTCAAATACCGGGGATGGCATAAGTTGGTAAGGCAATGTTGCGGGGATGTGGTTGAGCCGAACTGGAGTAGAGAATATGCTTCGGACATGAATTTATGATTGTTGCTATGACAAACGTTTGGGTTGGATTCTCGTCGAACTTGAGCAGAAGGCTGAGAGAGTTCGGTGAGCCATGGGGGTGGGTGATTTTATGTGAGGGAGAATTAGGATCATCAGTAGCACTCACAAGAACGGTAATAGCGGGATGAGATATGAAGTATACTTTTCGTCAGCCAGTCGGAGCAGCAGACAACCTGACGTTTTGGATACATTGAAACTGCCAAGAAGGGAAGGGTGAGGGACTGTGCATGTCTGCTGACGATCCGGATGAGATATGAAGTATACTTTTCGTCAGTCAGTCGGGGCAGCAGACAACCTGACGTTTTGGATACACTGAAACTGCCAAGAAGGGAAGGATGAGGGACTGTGCATGTCTGCTGACGATCAGCCTCAGACTGCGTTCGGTCAAATAGGGAGAGAAGAATAATGGCCAAAAGATGGGGTTAATTAAAATTATATGCCTGACTGTTGTGTAATAAACAACGCCGTTGGGCTCAGGAGGAAATAAACCTTTCAAAAGGTTATTGGCACACAACCACCCATATGCAGTTGAAGGCGTACAACCATATACGGTTACCATGATTAGGTGGGGCTGGGGCACGTGCTTTGAAAAATAATGCTAGTGGTAAGACTCATAGGGCATAAAATTTATCTTTACGGGAATGGATTTCGGGTGCGTGGTGTTTCTGTTGTGTACCACGTTAACATTTCGTGTGAGTGTGTTTGATTTGGCAGTGAGACAGAAAATAAGGACTGAAACCACATTTGAAGAGAGATATTTATTAGGCTAGCATTTTGGATACCACCAGGTCAGTAAAGTGGAACCTTCGGGAGTGATGATGTATAAGGGCACAGTCAATGTCCAGTTTTATTGGGCGGGAGGTGATGTTGAGTGCTATTAGGCAAGAAGACTAGCTATGTAGCGTAGGATGTAACAGCAGTGAGGGAGACGTGTCTAAATTGTTCGTATTTATCACCTTTGCCCCCAGAGGTTAGAGGTGGACAAAAATAAACTTCAATCTATCAATGACCATTATGAAATATCTTCAAAGGTTTGCAGCAAGTGACCTACGTACTTCATCTGCTCCTGGTTTATGTGTGCATTAGCCATGATCCGGAATCATTAACCAGAAGCGCTAGATAAAACTAAACTACCTTCAACTAATCAACAGTTGCACTTCCCTTGTGGCGGGGAATTCGTAATTTCCCACGAAGGTTAAATTTTTTTGGGAAAAGAAAGGAGAAAGGAAGGTCACCAAAAACAAACTAAAATAAAGCTGCCTTATTTTGCGAAGGAACTCGAGAAAAATGCCTATTGAATTTCCGGGTTGTGTTTTATCACCTTTTATTAACCGTGCACCTTTCAAAGTACAACGAATCGCTGGTCGAACATAGCTAAACTCAGGAATTCACATTTCTCGTCCACCATTTGAAAATAAATAATCCACCCAGTTTGATTTGGACGTTCGGCTTTCTGTCCGGCTGTCCTACTACGTATGCAGCCTCTTGGTTTGCTGATGCTTTGTTAAATAAATCATAGTGGTGTTTTGCTCAATAGATAGATAAACGAAAGCAGGCCGCTATTTCACTGCTTCGTGTTATTTTCTCCGACGAATGTACCGAACAGTGTCACAAAAACGTATTTCACTTTTTTCACATGTCATGTTTAATGAGCCATTATGGAGATAAAGAGCGATAAATTGTTATTGTTAATAATTACAACAGGCTAAATAATATTTTACTAAAGTGTGGAGATTGCCAACCACGTGCACTGACGCCCCCAGGAGAGAACGAAAATGAGAACACCGGATCAAAAATAGACCTAAACAATTGAGAAACGCCGGCAGTTTAGTTAGCTGGGAAACACACAAGAAATCACTATGATATAAAGGGAGAATATTCACGACAGTTTCTTCAAGGACTGACACAAGTTTCACACGACAACGACCGCTGAGTGAAGATAACGTCAGTGTGTGACAGGCGTATCGTACTGCACCAAATCTAGGCACTCCGACTGATATTGTATGCCCCTGTGCCTCACGACAAACTGAGGAAAACCCCAAAGAGTTTACCTATACGTCAAGGCGTACACGTAACTAGGTTGTAAGCATCAGCTGCGCTTTCGTCGACTAACTTGTGAATGCGATTCACTCAGAACTTAATCGCTTTTAAACTAATTTGGCATAAAGAGAGACTCGGGAAGTGGCAATAGAGTGCAGTGAGCGTTTGGACTAAAACTACAAAAAACGGAGAAAGCCGAATATGTTGCCCCCAGAAAACGAACGTTGTAGAAGGGTGTGGATACAGATCAAAGCTTAACAAAAAATGGCACCCATGGCTACATAACGGCTGCAAACTTCATCCCATGATATTGTTCTACAAGGAAACAATTGCCATAGGCATCCTGCGATTTTCACGGAGTTCCTTCCGAAAACAATAGGCGTGAGCTGTCACACACCACCTCGGTTAACGAGGATTTTACGGATATACACTGAAAACTGTATAGGTTAGCCGTGACAACCTCTTCAACACAATACACTTTCCTACAAAATCCATATAAATGGACTATCTCCCTCGGATAGACGATTGTGAAGTCGTATATTGGTTTTTTCGTCGCAATGGCTATTGAGAAAGCAAGCCTCCCAGAACTATTAACAGCACACTTTTACCTAATGCACTGTGATACCTTGATTCATTTGGACGGAGCAGTAAGAGCAACAAAGCTGCGTAAAAACATTTCGCACGCGATGTTCCACCGAAGAAATTGTTAAATATAGGGCAACGCAGGTTGCAACAATTATGTAAGTCTAAAGCAACAGACCATTCAATAAAACCCAGATTATTCTTAGCGTGAAGGACAGGCTTAAAAATATCAATCAGTATGGCTTTAAAGGACTTCAATATTTGCGATCACCCGCTTCATGCTAATATCTGCCACATCCACTTCAACATCTCGTCAGAGAATTGCACTCTTCAACTACTTAGCACTTCCTGGATTCCCAATAGTCACCGTTGTTTTAATGTAATCTAGAAATACTTCCTCGTAATGACTTTCCGTTTTGGATGACTTACATTTAAGTCTTGTCAGATAAAAAAACCACTTCCTGCTTATCTGGGACAAGAGAACTGACTCTCACTCCACACATCCGCCGTGTTTTTCTATAATACTTGAGGATGACTGAACAATTAAAGAAATGAGAAATTCCACATCAACTTCAAGAAGACTGTTGCAAACCATCTTGCTGCAGATGAACTTTCATCATTACGCTGTGGTATGCCCTTATCTGTTAACATTCTGTCAATGTATGTATCTGTCAACATTCACACACGCCAGAGAAAGGGATAAATGAAAGATTGATACTGTGCAAAGTGACGAGCATGATACTTTATGCATGAATTCCTCAATCCAGTGTTTGTAAAACCAAAGGCAGTGAGAGCGAAGTAGTGAGCGCAGTGAACAGCCGTGCTGACGAACCCGTTACGTTCAACAGCGCTTGATTAGAACCTATGGTAGGCCGCTTTGTACCACCTCTACAACTCTCCTCAGCTCAATTGCTAATAAATCACATTTCATCAATAACAGTCGTTTGCGATACCGTATAACATGGCCACCAAACGGACGAGATTGTAAACACAGCTCGGCTGGTTAGATTACGTTACAGAGGAATAAATACATTCGAAAAGATGCCCTTTACATAGTATCCGCACATGCCCAATCAGCCCAGGGAATGAGCCGATGCCCAATAAGATAAATGCAGTTACCTTACGTCGCACTGTTTCAAGTTTAAGTTTAAGCGGGCATTGATGACAGACCTGATTAAACTTCTCGAATATAATCTTTTTTTCAGATTCAGTATGTTCTACCGTTGTTACCGTTTTAATTTGGCCGCAAGCGTTAAACCCGTTCACGTTTAGTTATTAGTGCAGAACAATATCTCTGAAAATTTCTGAACTTAAGTAACCTTAAAAGACAAAACCAGAAGTGGGATCGTTGGGCGTTTTCATCTACATTATAAGCATTATCATATTAGGGGTAGTTTTTATCTTCCATATGGGGATTGTTTAAAACATGAGCATGGGTGATGGATGCCACGTGAAGCTTGACCTAAATAAATAACAGTGAAAATCAAAGTTCTGTGACCGAACGTTATTCCCAAAGAAAAGTATAGTTTTCTGACCTTTGCACCTAAATAAATAACAGTGAAAATCAAAGTTCTGTGACCGAACGTTATTCCCAAAGAAAAGTATAGTTTTCCTGACCTTTGCCAAGAGCCATCCAAACATTGTTGAAATTTTGTTGAACTTTACATTTTCAGGTATGCATCAAAGCTCACAAAGACCACACTTTAAAATATTACGCCGCGGGTAACTAACGCTCCTCGAAGTTGATCCCTTTTAATTTGCAACTTACCCGATATGCCACATTAAAACTCCCGTCCAGACATTCGTACACTAGATAACTTTGTTTGCCTGCGATCTTCGTGTCTACTTTGTAGCCACCCAGGACAGCTGCATTGTTTCGAATCCGCATATAGGGGGTCATCAATCAGTAAATGCAAGGATGTCGCCCATCGCTCCGTTTGTTCAAGTTGTCCAATGTTGAATGATACCCCCTCCGGTTCCACTCGAACACTATGCCGGATGTCATAAGAATGGACGTTGATGAATCCAAAAACGAGTCTTACTGGTTGCACTTAGGTAATTAACACATGTAAATCCAGCGGACGTAGACACTTGACGCATTCACTCCACAGCAGTCTATCCCATTGTCTAGTCCTTGGTACTCATGTCTAATTGACATATGAGAGGATTGCAGGATTATGACATTCAGAGGAATTCTATGACTTCGATTAGAGTCTAGCGATGAAAAGGAGGGAGGAGTGCCGTGTTTCAGTTAGCCTCCATGTAAATAGGCCATTAGAATGTATGTGGTAATTGATCACAATGCAAAGGTCTTCTGACCGGATGTACGTTTGTTTAGAATTTTTGGAGGAAACCTGTGTTTAGGTTGCACACAAAATCAGAAAAACACCACATTTTGGTTGAATTTCGGTTCCGTTGATCATTAATTGGGTTAAGTTATCCCATCGTTTGCCGTCAGGCAAAGTACAATTAACAACAGGGGACAAGCATTCCAATACAATTGGTTTTGGTGTTAATAGATCACTCCAGTGAGTCCCAACCGGTCGTTCCACTTATGATATTTTCTAACTGTCCACAAGCCACTGAATGCTTCATTTGGAAAGATATGTGAAACACTTCTTGTAATTCAGAGAAATAAAGTTTACACTAGAATAGCAAATGCATCTTTTGCCTGTCTAAGAAGGACAAGGTGATTACCATGCCTTATTTATTACTCGATAAAACAGAAGCAGAAACGAAGGTAAAAGAAATAAGTAATGTGTAGCTATGGCCAGAAGCCTGTTTTGCCACCCATGAACTAACCTTTGGTTTTTTATTCGGACAACATGCTACACTGAGCAAAAAACGGATAGACCATGACCTCTGTTATCATTTCCACTAACAAACTAAGTAGCAGGCATATTGGAAACATATTTTAACTCTTTTATCACTATTGTAGGAGAAGAATCCAGTTATCGGAAGTGTCCGTCAAAGAGTTTGCCATACTGTACCAAGCTGACCAAACTCCAACAGCCTAAATCTTTCTCTTCTGGCAAAACAGATCATCGTTATATTATGTGGACAAAGATTTTGTGGACAAGCGAAGAAACCAACGAGTGCACTGAAATGCCTCCGAAGAAAGACAACCGAAGAATGAGGCCATCATCATTAAGGCGCACCATGCCGTTTAGACTAGCATAATTACACATAACCATATGGATAGTTTCCTAACAATCCATCTATCTGGTTACCTTTTACTAATGGTATTGGTGATACTTTCATCACCATGACATTGGTTGGCAGCATCTCTGCATGTAAGAATCTACGCAGTAACATGCTGTGCGACGTTATTTATATTCAGATACGGCTTTTCAATGCATGCCATTGACTGGCAAGAAAATATGCCACTTAGGTGCTTCTGATTTGCTCACCAAAGCCATCGCAAACAGCTGAGTTTCGCGAATGTGTTGCGCATCCATTAAAACGCCAATACCATTTCAAAAGTGGTTGGTTTTAGAGGTTCAACAATAAATATGACCCTATTCATGCTACAAAAGCACTACCTAGGTTTCGAAATCAACGCGGTGCATTACTCTTGAATGATAACAATTTGACGTAAACACAGGGCAAATTATTTCCCAGTGAGGGCTTATCCCTTAAGCGCATGTATACAAAGCCTGCGGTGCATGTTATGGTGACCTTCACTGGAATAATAGGAACACACAAGTGCGCGATATTCAGTTAAACTAAAATTTCGCAGTGCGCTGTAAAACTCCCAGTGACGATTTATAATCTCCGAATATTCCAATTGATGGAGCTGATGTACAGAAAACTTGCAGTTTCTCTATAGTATATTGTTTAATCATAAAACAGCAATATCGGGAAGATTGCTTTAGGAAGATAGTAGTGATGTTGTGTAGTAGGAAAGAGATAATAGGGTTGATTGCGTGTCGTATACTAAATGGGTTACAGATCTTCAGGGTTGTAACGGAGTGGGCCTTTCGGATGAGACTTCCGGATGGGCTTCTACGACAGTTAGCAGGTAGGGCTCTATGATTGACCACCCAGCTTGTAGTGTCGTAGTGGCAACTCCGTACGTAGGAGATATTGGCGGAGTTTACTAAGATTAAAATATCACTGGTATTTTACTGATATTGATAGTCTTCCACTTTACCTCTACATTTGTAGCACAGACACCAATACGAAATTATCAAATTAGATTTGCTTCAATACTTCAGCTATCCCATCGTATAAAATCGCGAAATCCAGTATGCCTAAATTTAATCATAACCGAACAAAGCCTACTTTTACTGGATGAATTCAACTATCCCACTTGTGTTACGGCATTCACTTATTTCATCGTTCATTTTGCACCTACAACTACGCGTTTTACAAAACCTGGGTAAAAAAATTTTTAGATTTCTCAAAACTCGTTTGTGCTACTTCGAACCCAGAACCAGAAATCGATTCACATCCGTTTACGATATCCAAACCATATTAACTACCAGCTTTAGGATATAAAGCCATCGGTCAAAGATTTTTTATTTATGGCATCCACACAATTACTCTACTTATCTTTTTGATGAAACACTTCCCTTTCTTCTATATGGTGACTGATTATTAAGCTAACCGAACTGATATTTCTTGCTCAGATTGCTATACCTGGAATGAGGCCAGAGGCTTTCTGATTCTAATATTTAGCACGTAGTCAGGAGCTGTTACCGGTTTGTGCCACTTCGCTGTTGGACACGCCAGCGATCAGGAACGGTTCTACATGTGCTGGTCGAGAGTTTGCTTTTGGACGCTTATTTCTCGATTCAGATTGTCCGACCGTGCAGAGAATCCCATTCTAATAACAGAATAATGGTGAGTTTACACCTTTCAGATGACCCGGAAACCCTGTAACGGTTCACTGTGCGTACAAATAAAAAGCAGTTTACACATCACTCAATCATGCTGCGCTTGTTCAGTGCTGTTCATGGTGTGCGTGATTCCTGGGTTCTGAGCCAACTGACCAAAGCTTCTGATGGCTCTGATTCGCTTTGGGGGCCCGTAAGGAAAAGGAATATGGAACTCTATCTCGTCGTAATTTACGGTGACGGCTCGTGTGATTACGCCACACTAACATATACTAAACTGTAGGTTGCAATAAACTGAGAGTAAAATAGCTTTTGCGGCAGTTGGTCACTCTCGATGGATTTTTGAATCACAGCACCTGGTAAAATGTCTGGGTGTAAATAAAAGGACATAGGAATATTTTTAAAGGCAAATTAGTAACCAAACTATTTGGCTTTCCTTCCAAAAACCAGAAACATTTATGCCAATGTAACTTTCGGAGTGTCGCCTGTGTTGGTATTTCCTTTATCTTATGTCAGGATTTTTGTAATAGCGTCGTTCAGCTTTCGTGGACAGTGTTCACTAGTGTAATACCGTGGTATTTAAGGGTGTATTCGTAATTGCTGCTAGTGTCTATCAAATCGAGCCAATTTATGGTTAAAGTTCTAAAAACTACCAGTGATAACGCTAGGAGAGGCTAAAGACCCACAGGTATACCAGTGGAATCAAAGATCCGAGGTTGCCAGTGACAGTATAATGATAGTTAATGGTCGTCTGGGACACACCGGGAACACCTTTGTTTTACACTGTTAATCTGTTTGTCTCAAATTCATATTTGTCCCGGGATTTCCCCTTAATTTAGTTGACCCATGTCCTTCCACTTCAAACGGTTCCGAAGGCCATATTTTGATTTCATGCTTTCCACATTGAAACAGACTTCCTGTAAGCGTATGAGTGATCATCGTTGCAGATTAAGTCAATCACACTATCCATATTTGACTGCAACGCGATCCGCATTCACCCATTGAGACATTTACACTTTACTATCGTGTACTCTCTACCACAGTTATACGAGGTCATGGTTCATATCCTTAGCCACAGTAAGCAGTCAACTGTCTAAAACTCGACTTGTGGAATGTGATAGGAATGACCGTACAGTGTGAACGGGTGAGTACACTCGAGCTTGGCGTTTTTATCTCATGGTTTAAAAAGGTGATGGGAGTTCAAGAGTCTTGTAAGACGATTACCCATGTGCGACACCCCGCACAGGCATTTGGATGAATAAGCATAAAACGTAATTGTGGAACACATCTGATCGTCTCTCAGTAAATTACTTACTTGGGTCGGAAGATTAACTGTGAATCTCCCGCTACGTAGGTCACTTTAAACTATAACCGGAACCTTACTTATATTAATTTTCTAATAGGGTCTTGGTAAAAGACAAGTACTTGTAAAGATACTTTCCAAACAACTCTGAAAACAAAATGAATTGTGAACCCTAAAGTCCAAGAACATAAGCATTTCTCCATAGAGGAAAATGCTCGTAGCTCAGGTAGCGTTAGCTTGTTCGCTGAGCTAGGCAATTTGACTGCAAACTTTTCGTCACCAATCGAGGTGGCATCATCAGTGCGTTGTTGGGGAGCGTAGTGGTGCGTAGCGATGGGTTAGTGGTTGTGGCACAACAACAGCTCAGCGACCGAACCAACGACCATAAGCATTTCTCTTCGCATTGAATCATGACTTGGTTTCATCAATAAGCTCTTACTCATCGAAGCATTACACAATGCTTTGAAGAATACTGAACCGCAGACCTGATGCACATCATGCCCTTAATAGATGGGCATCATTCTAGATGGCTGAATTAATTATTCATGTCGACTTTCTGTCATATGGTGGACCAATTTAAAGTAATCTTGCTTGTACCACCGTAGTCACAAATAGTGGAAAAAGACATGAGTGGATGTAATGTTCGGTTTTTTCGCGAAACAGATAACTGAAAGCCATCGAGTTAGCTGCACAACTTAAGCTCGATTTTTCAAAATAAGAGGGTTACATTGCTGGCTGTCCTATTTCTGCTCCTTCGTTTTGTCTTTTTTTACCTATTCCGCGAACACAGCTAAGAATTTTGCTCCGTCTTACTTTCACTCAAACTAGAAGACATTCAGATGGCTATGCTTAACTTCGCTCCTGCTTTGGTAAACTTTAACCGAGGTAAACATGTCTGGTCAAATAATTGAGTTAGGGCACACAAACAATACTGGGTTCTTAATCTTAGACCGATTAAATTGAAGTGAGCCGGGATCACGTTCTAGCCTCAGTCCTTCCGGCCACATTCATCCATACTCCTGGCGGTATATACTACAGAAGCACACACAGACACAGAAAACCACACTGTATGCTACCGGATATGCTCAAGCTCTAGTCAAACAAACGCGTTATTGCATGATAACTGAATAGCCTCATTCTTGCCAGACGTGGTAGACGTGCCTATCAGGTTGTTTGTCCCAAACTATCATCACACAACTGCTTAATAAGGCAGCCTGTAACTAAGATGGTGGGTTTCTAAGTGTGTGAAGCACAGAATAAAATGTCGAAGAGAATGGCATGGCGTAGCATAGACTACGACGTTATGCTATAGTATTATTAAGTACTTTGTCAGCCAGGATCCCTTTTCTGAGCCGTAATCTTGATGTCATTCTGAAAGCTAGGGAATGCAGCCAGTGTCCCTTTGGAGGTTAGCCATTATGTATACGCATGGAAACATGGAAGAAAGTTCAATCACCCAAGTCAGAGTCGAAGCGAAAATTCTGGTCACTTCGACCTTGGTAGTATAGCTTTCAAGTGAAAATCCGAAACTGAATAACTTTTTATGCAGATGTGTGTGGTTGATGCTTCCTATCTCTCACTCATCGTGACGCCCGTTCAAGTAGCAGGATGGCATCTTATTTGGGTCGAGTAAAAAAAAATCGTATGCGATGCTCCCTTGAGATTCTGGAATTCCTCAGGTACCGACACTAAAATGTGAAATATACCAATATAATCATGATTTGGAGATTCTATATATGGAATAACTGACCACTGGAAGAAATTTTTGGGTTTAGGGCTCATTCTCGAGTTTATCGTAGTTATTTCATTTGATGTATACAGTATTCCAGTAGAGGGTGTATCCCTAGAAATTTAGAACAGCTGTCCTGGACTTATGTCCAGCAGCACGCAGATAGAGTAATCGAATCCCTGTGGCCATCATATGAATTGTTTATCCAAGATGGAAATATGCCTTATTTTTTGTTTTGAATTGATCAGCTTCGTTTTTGCACAGTTCTGGTGAACTATTTCTTCCACAGCACTTATTTCAAAACAAAGTCGTTTCAAAACTGACGGAATATCGTCTCGGCATGATTAATCTCCCTTTGTAGAGCCACGCTTCATTACCAAACTTCAGTTTCTTTCAGCTGTATTTTCAAAATACGACAAAACAATTTCAACCCAATGAGACCGAATGCATCAATTATTAAATACGTATATAACTGGGATAGATGTTGGACTAATAAACACTCATGAATCTGGCTGTCACGTTGTGCACATTAGGTAATGCACATGTGGTTCGCTCTGCGCGGCATGTCCATCCAAGTGAATAGTTTGTGACCGGTGTGAACCCAAAAGATCAAGACCGTGGGGTGGGCTGGAGGGGCATCATTTTGAAGAAAATGGAGCACATAGTGCTGCACTGATGTGCTAGATCTTCCTATTTCCAATCAAATGGAATATTACTAACAAATTTGGTCTTCCTTGCAAACTAAGCAGAACGAACTAGGTAATTAGTCAGCCGTAATGTGTTCACACTAGCCTCGTTTACTAGATCCAATTCATATTGAGGCTGTGCGGGATATGCCAAAAAGTCGACGGGTTACTCTAAATTACTTCAAAAAGAGTCACTTGTTTTCATGAAATAGCGTCCCAACGACTGAGGTCACAACCGGTTTTGTGCCTGTCTGCTTCGGTCTGTTGTCTGACAGGGGCTATCACCGTGGAGGTTCCGCATATTCCACAAATCAGAAAATGTTCAGTTTAAAAAGACGTGGTTGCCTGTAATGTGTTCCAATCAAAAAGTTTCTTAATGCAAACAGTCACACCGCAAAGTGCACGAATTTGGGTACAGGTTTGCTCAAACTGTAAGAAATTAACACATCTACCTCTTTCAAGCCTTTGGAGTCAATCACTCCAGTGTGAAACTTATTGACGGCTTAGAGTTGCAGTCTGAAAACCGTGATCCGACAATAAATCTTCATTTAGCTTGAAAAGAGGCGACTTGAAAGAGAATAATGCCCCTAACGGAGGACCAAGTTGTTACTGTTAGCTGCAACAGTTTTCTGAATCACCAAGATCGTTTTCTGACTTGTAACGGATTCAGATACAGGTTAAAATGTAAACAGCCGCAGAAGTAAACGTCGTCCCACTTCTATACACAAACACAAGTGGATGAAAGTTGATATGTCGTGGCACTGCAAAGCACTTAACCCCGTGGCAGTCTAGACAAGTCGACAGAAAATACCGTGACAGATGACTCCGATTTTTATGCACTGCTGACAGCTTGAATGAAATAGAGTTCAGTGGGTTATGAATGATGTCTTGCAGCAACAGTTGCAAAGAGGTCAAGAGTAAACAAATGCAGTTGGATGTTGGTGGACTGGGATTTACGAGACCGTTCCTGAGATGCGCCGCATTTATTCAGATACAACTTATAGAGGCGAACTTCATCAAAAAGTTCTTCTCCTCAGTTGCGGGTGGTGGGAATATTTGAAGAATGAGTTTCAGAGCAGTTTTCTGTTTCCATCAACGTTACAGAACTAGGTGTGCTTCTTTCCTACTCCTCCCGTTCTGGAATATCGTTTTAAGCCATACCGTTAGTGAAGTCAAATATCTTCTGAAGTGATCTCCAGCTGAGTGACATGTAAGCCGAAGCTACATACATCAAAAATGGCAACCAAAAAGAACGGACTGAAGTTTATGAACAGGTTTTAGGGAAAATGCGATGCTGCTTTTCCCAGAAATCTGAAGTGACTCTGGGTTGCGACCTATAAACATGGCTGGGACAGAAACTCGTTTGGTTAACCCGTATAATCCAAACAGGTACAGTGTGCATGGCTAAAGTCACACTCAACTAGCTTGCAACCAAACTCGATCCGTTGCGGTTAGTAATCTTTGACGAATTTCATCAAGGTCCTTACAGAGGAGAGAGTTACGTGCATGCAAAAAACTTGAACCACAACAAAATAACAAAGAACTGCACGATGACGACAGGCTCTGGAATAAAATAAAAATGACGGTTGGTATTATTAGGAACTCGATAAATATCGACTCTCCACGCATCTCTCTGTAACCCCGCCTTCCCATCGCAATTGGCATTACAAAAGATTCCAACCTACGGCATTTCCCATGCGTATATAGACCAAATCTTCAACCGAGACAAGTCGAGCCCAGTCGGGATAAACACAGTGATGTGGCCGGATAATATATCAGAAATTTTATGATATCAACCGTTTAGCGTGATGACAAAGTAGCATATTTGGGTTGATACGGTGGGACAGCCGTCAGGTGTTTCATTTTGCTTAGTAGATAATCAGCTTTCTAGTTTGTCTGCTCCAGGAGAGATTTCAACGCAGCAAACTTCTGTACCAGGCCAGTTTATTCCTCCCCTCTTACTAAACTGTTAATTAGCATATGATAAATCAATAACTTAACTGGAAATTGGGACTCCGGCTATACTTAAGACAAACAACAATTGTGGATTTATTTCTGGTGATTGTTATGTGTTGGTGCATTGTACCTAGGTTGTGCTGAGCTCATTTCTGCAATCATTGTCTACTCTGGATACGACTGGCCAACACGAGATCCCAACCTACGTTGGCCATCTGGTTTCCTTCTTACTTCTTGCCTATGGCAGCATTCCCTTTAGTTTGAACTTAGGAGGTTGACTCGATCAGGAATTCAGTACCAAACTTCAGTGAGCTAGTACATTATTGGTCCAATCACGACTGAGTGAAGCTATCAAACACTTTGAAGCTGGACTTCTTGTGGGTTTCATGCCGAATGGGGCCATACTGACTTGTTCCTACTAATCAAGTGTTCTCTGGCGTAAGTTGTTTACGATAGCATCACATGATCTGAATGTAAAATAGAGTTTAGTTCTCTTGTCGTGCACCTCACCGCAAAGGTTCATTAGTCATCATTCATTCCGATGCACGGAGAGAAACTGTGGTCACCAAAATCGTTAAGCTTTCCACATATAGAAGCCCTCACTTCAACACCATATTTGGAATGATCTTATACGGACGCTTTTATTTGTGAGGTGAGTGAATTACGTTTTAAGAATCTTAGTGATATCTAATCAGTATGTCATGTAACAGAGTTTACAAAACTTATCTGCTTGTTCCGGTGGCAGGCAAAGCCATCCAACTTCAGTGTTTTTTGTTACTCTAACGGATTGAGTTGCGTAAACATGCGTGCCACAATTCTAGATATACCTATAGTGTGATAGGTCTACCAGAGTAGTAAAAGTTATGAGATATAAACCTCCCCTTGTTTTAGTTTATTTGCGCTCGCTTTTGTGTAGGGGTGTATGTTAGCCAGGTACCACCATAAACTATTTGTATCTCCTGTCATTAGAAAAGACACGTTTCTGTCGACCACTCACCCAGTGTGCCCCACCACACTCCTTCATTTTGAACCCCGCCCAAGCAACAATAATCAAATTGTGATAAAACCAAAATGGCCATCCTGGTTGTCCGGATGTGTTTGGTCGGAATTGGGTGCATGCGCGGTACAACTATAAAGTCGCGTTGTTCTTATCTGCCGCATTGCAGCCTCGCCGAGCAGCATCGCTAGGGAGAGGAGAAGTTTAACTGTTGGCGCCATGATCGAGAGAAACAAACAATGTGCTGTAACTTTTCCACTGGAACATTCGTTTAACTGATCAGCTATACGCACAAGAAAATATTATATGAGCACGGAGCGGTTGTGCGTGTTTATCTTCCCTTGATTGCTCCGTTGTTTTGGTGCCTCATGGCACATAAGACATGCATGAATAGTTATATGTTAAACGCCGTCAAAGTTCGCCGATACGCACGCGTACAAGTAGGATGGCTGGCCGTCCATCATCGACGGGCACGCACATGGCGGAAAACAAATCGTAACCCAGATATTGCCTAAACCAAGGTACATAAAAGCCAGCGCGCCTAATTTGTGCTCCATGTAATACGTGCGTATGTATGTGTATGATTGTGTGTATGATTGTATGCGCTTGTATACATTTTTTGCTAAACGTGTTTCGTTAGCTTGGACGGGAATATATCAATGATCATGCCTGCAATTTGGAAGGTACAAATCAAGCAACGGGTGGAAGAAGACGGACAGGGGTTTACGGGAATACGTAAAAAAACAGGTGATAATAAATTACGGGCGTCGACTGCCTGGAGTGGATTTTGCTTTCTCATTCTCTATGTGCGTACCAATGCGCGCCAGCTAATTGAGATGATGCATGGGTGAACATAAGTGCAGCCTGGTAGTCTAGCAATCCAGAGGGTCGTTAAAATCAAATATGAAAAACAGATGAGAAATATGTGAAAAGGTGCCAAACTGTCTACTTGACAATTTAGGCAGAAACCGATTAGCGCTCAGTAACAGGGAGATTTTTCCATGGGAAGCGAAATGTCGTACATCAGGAGATTGATGTTAGGTATGATTGCCGCCAGTTTCTATGTTCAGATATCACTGCTGTACATGGTGAGTGGATCACTGTGATTTTTCCTGATTTTCTTGGCAAAATAAGGTGTTCAATAGTGAATGCGTAGTGTTTGCACACTTGAAGGTTTTGTCGAGTTGTAAATCAAACGCAACAGTTTGACTTATTTAGCACTCAGTTGATATAGATGATAAAACCAAGGAGCTTGCTGCAGAAAAGTTGAAAAATAAGCTGGTCCTAAGGGGCCCTTTACTGGTTCACAATGAGGAAAAACGCCAATTTCAGGTAATATTAATAAGGATTTGAATCATTCTTGCCAATTTTCTGTTCCGATGAATGCTCATATTTAATCTGTTTCTTGATTTTTGCACCAAACACGATGTCAGTAGCAATTTCGTAAGGAATTAGTTTGAAACTAGGTGTTGGGACAGCAAAAGAAGCAATATACGGAGCACATGTAATACAAGATGCTTTCACTTAACTAAATACCTATTTTTTAAGTGCTTTTGACCAACTTCTTTTTGTTTATTGCCCCATTCCCCCCCCCCCCAACTTTTCTGCCCCAAAACCAAAATGAAGCTGTCAGCGCTAAGCTACAGGAAAGCTGACTGTTTTAGGACAGAAAGGATTGTGAGCTACTTCAAGAACGGAAAGCAGTTTTGAAAAGTAGCCACTCGTTGAATTTTTGCATTAGGGTTTGTGTTGTAATTGCTTTTGTGGTGATGGTCAATTACATTCCAACTGGGCCAACCATGGTATTAGCTTGCTGAACTCTTGATCAAGGCCAAAATCTACCTTGCAGTAGATGTTAGAGTTTCTTTCTGGACTACCGTCTAGATTGAACTGTAAACATAATCAACAAAACTGATTGACTGACGTTGGCCGCGCGTGCTTTCTTAATGCTTACACGCCCTTTAATTCACAACTCAAGGTTTTTTATAAGAGGCGTTGTACGGCTCAAGGAGAAACTTTCAGACTCGTCTCCCTTTGTTTGCCTTCGTGAAATTCTCTAGCATTTCTCCCGGTCAGCAGTTATTCTGCGCTAACATATCGGCAAACGATGCAAACCAAATGTAGTTTGAGCAGCTGGTATATCACTATCCAGCCCCAATTCCTTCTCTTCCTGAAGATCCGCACAATATTAGCCCACAGGGAAGACGCCCAGTCAACGGATCTTTGTTTGCCTCGGCCGTTCACCGAAAAGGCTTGTGTGATTTTCGCATTCAGGTAAGCAGCTTTCAACTAGTAATTGTATCAGACTGTCTCTGTCTAAAGAGGTGGGGTGTTTGTATGTTGTGTTTTATTCAGATAAATCCCATCAGGTTTTACCTACTACCTGATTGGGAGCTTTTGGCGCTGATGGTGCGGGTGGTATAAGCACAAAGGTAAGATTGTAAACGAACATATAAAATCGGTAAAGCATGTAGTAGTCATCTTTGGAATAGACATTCCACAGAAGAGGCCATCCTCGCTGAATCCCATAATGGTAATACCAAGACCTTTTTCCGACCGTAGAAGCGATGAATCACAGAATAAACGACTTCTGATATGCCCTCTGAGGTGGCCCCTCGGGAGGAATGCTACTTCAGTTGCCATAGCTAATGCATCCCAGAATGGAATATGAGCAAGATATAATTCATGACAGCCTATAGCAAAAGTGGTAGAATGGTCTTTAAACAAGTAACGTTCACCGGAAGGTGATGTACTATTATCCAGTGAGAGAATGCACATGTTCAGCAACACCTGACAAAACTTCTAAATAATATAAGATGCGTGAAAATGATAAGACCTTTTTAAACCAAAAGTTTATTGGTGGCTCTGCCAACAAGTTAAAAAGCAGGATGAAAAACTATTCCACGGATGCCCTACTTCACACATGGGCCGTTGTTTAGGGGATTTTGACCGTCCGTCTTTGCTTCATCGATTCCAAGAAGAACTCCGTGAACGGTAATGGCTAAATGTTGATTTCAATGGAAAGGATCCAATTCCAGTTTTACTCCTAGGTTCTGTGTTACACAGAAATTACGACTGGGATGTGCACTTCCATTTCCTCTGATCGTAGTATGCAGTATAAAATTGATTCCCAAAATCCTGTGAGATATCTAAGAGTGATGTGTGAAATTCTGGAAGCAAATTCATGGACAGAGAAAAACGCCTAGCTTTATACCCTCATTATATTATTATCATGAACTTGTTAGCACCATCAGGCTCGACAACAAACAGCCTCTTTTGCGTTGACAGACCTTGAACATGATCACTCACTCCCGTGTTCGTTTGGGATGGTATTCGCAAGTGTGAGCAAATGCGCCACCATGTGTAACTCATTCACCCGTTCCACAAACTCACACGTTCGCAAACCGGCCAGAACACACTCACTACGGTTTATGTGACAGTACTTGCAGAACTCTCTCCCATTCCCAGTGGTACGTGAAAAAATTATCCAGCCATGTATTAGGAAGGATGATAATTAGGTGGTCAAACTGTATAATTACGACAGCGCTGTTGTGTGATACGTATCTACGATTAGATTTCATGCATTACAGTTACGAAACGACAACAAACTCACACAAACCAAGAGCGTTTTCCACGGGGTGATTTTGTTATGGAACTAAAGAGAAGGCCGAGACAGACTATGTGGCACGCAAAGAAAGGCTTTCGGTTTGTTGACGGAAGCAGGCAAAATTACAGTCTTTATAGAAAAACAAGGCAAATCAGTTCAGACATGCGTGGTGATAACGCGCATACAGCCATTATACAACCCAGTCGTCGGCTGTTATCACCGCGTGGCGAAAAGGGCTTGAATAATGCGATATCACGGAAGTCGCTAATGGTATGGGTAGGCTGAATGAAGTCTACGCCGACTAGTGCGAACAACTGCTCACCCAAACACAACAAACACATCGACGCACGCACCTACGTGTTAAGGGTTTTTGAATTCAGGTTATGATGAAAAGTTTGTATAAAGTTTTATTTATGAGTGGAATAAATGTTCACAGTATCAATCTATCACTGTCTCAAGCTACGGCAAAACTTCACCATATTGGTCCTACCGCTGAACTGATTTTGCTATTCAAAAAGCATCGAAATCTTTACTCTATGAACAAGTAAACCGGCCGGTGTGGAAAAATACCAGAGATTATTTTCTAAGGATTTACAAATTAAAGTTTATGAATCCGGAACAAAAGCAATGAACATTTCGTTTACAGGCAAAAAAACACCAAATGTGGCCGTTGTACATTTGAAATATCTCATGTTTGGACTCATATGCATTTTGAGATTACTGGAACAAAAGAACTGGTGGAATTCTTTCAATGGCATATTGATACTGATACTGATATTGATATTATTCTGTATACTGTGTAGCTTAAGAACTGCCTTTAGAAACTATTTCGAATCCGATCTTTGCCTCTCAACTTCCCCTGTCTAGGCTTGGGCAATCTGGCAGGATCACAGCCCTCATGCTTCCTTCTAGTGGCATGGCAGTTAGGCAGTTATATGTCACAAATGAACGATATTTTTTCACTCGGAACACAGCTGACGTTTTTAGACAACTGAGTGTGCTTCATTAGACCGCGTCATGTTTCAGTTGGTTCGATATTCAAGATATAGCAAGATATTGTATTGACATACTGAACCGTTCATAAGGTTGCTGAAAATCCTTCGACAGCCCACGACCGGTTTCGCCCTTCTTGGGGCTCATCAGGTACTTGCAGTCCAAGAGTTACCATCAACATTATATTCTACTTGAACCCAAACTACTTAATAACATAATAAGTGAGGGTTTCAGTTGGGTTCCAGGTGAGTTTCCCGTCGAAAATGAAAATGAGTGTATTTTGTCAAGTTACTTACAATTACTTCCTTGTATTCTCAATTTATTCTGTATCACGTGCTGTTATCTCCACATGCTGAACACAAGTATACTCTTTTAAGTTTGAAGCAAGCCGGTATGCTTTGTCAATCTACTTTGATATTTTTGCGATGAACTTACATTCTGACCCATCTGATACAACACTTGCCGCACTCATCTTTTTATGGCTGACTGTCATACGATGCACATTTGCTCGTCAACGCTAGCCGGATCTTTGGGCACCTACACAACTGGTTTTTCGCCAGTCAGATACGCTAATGCAAGTGAGTTATTGAAGCTGATGCAATTCCAAAACAGTATGACCAGCGGGTGAATTCACAGAGGCCTGTTGGCATCCATCATTCGGCGCAAGCATATCAGAAGGGAAACTAACACTGCATTAAACGGAGAAGCCCTGGTGTTGCACGTCAATTTCCTTTCGTACCGTGCTTCACACCAAGGTAATATCACTCATGTTCGAATGGGGATGCTCAAAGATGAGCATGCGGTACAGATGCCTTATATCCAGTATCTCAATGTTGGCAGTTAGGGAAACTTTACTATCGGCAGTCCGACACTGATGTAACATTTTATGCTGTCTATTTTGATACTATATCTGAATTCGGTTTTTGTATTACCGTTCTGGTCTTCCTCGGCCATAGGTTTCCTACTGCTTAAACAACACATATTGTTGGGAATCAATGAGCTTCCGCTTATGCGCAACTCCACTATCTATCCCCCCACAAGAGAATATAAACAGCATCTTCTCCCAAAAAGGCCAAACCGGTCGTGGGCTGTCGAAGAGTTTTCAGCAACCTTGCGAGTAGTTTCCTTTATGAAGATATACTGTGATATTTCGAATATCGTCCCAACTGAAACCTTAGGCGGCCTGTGTGCAGCACATTCAGTTGTAGAATACTATAAACGAGAGATTCAGTTGAGTCTCTCGTGAAAACCAAACTGATTTGCAAATTAGTGTATTTATCGAAAACAGTTGAATCTGGGTTCATATAGAACATACGGTTGACGGAAACTCGGAGACTGCGCCTACCTGATGAGCCCCAAGAAGGGCGAAACCGGTCGTGGGCTGTTGAAGAGTTTTCAGCAACCTTGTGAGTAGTTTTCTTTATGGAAAAGCATCTTCTCCCATTCCGTGGATTCCAGTGTTCAAAGCAAACGTCAGTGGCAACCAAGAGTTCTGATCAAAGAATTCAGAGTGAAAAACACTTACAAAAGTTCGATTGAGATCCTGTCCTGTAAGTGAATCGGTACTGAAAATCCTAGGTCGCTGGTTCAAATTGGTTTAGCAGTTCACGAGATGCGTAGTGCTGACGATTTTCAAGAAACCTAAACAACTGTAGAGTGCTCCTTGACATTTTGTCACAGGTTAACTACGCTTATTTGAAGTAATCTTGATTAGAAGTCCAAAATCACTTCATAATGTCATCAAAAGCAGAATTTTCATTGACCATACACTGGACACAAATCCTAGATAGTTCTTGATTGAAAGTTGGACGCACTGCAATTTCACAGGCTGGTTTTTTGCCGGTAGTTCTACGGAAAGAAATTTTGTGCTGAAATTCACCACGTTCTGAAGTTTATTAGATAGGGTTGGGAATAGCAAACCAGATATGAATTTCCTTGCGGAGTGTTCGTCACCTGTTTACTGGCTCAACTTCTCGTGCGAAAATTTGAGTAGAAAACGTGATTTTCAGGAAAGGTGCCCCACCTCGACATGCGTCCACACCTTTCAGCCTACGTTTCCTGATAATTAGGATACTCGCAAATTATGAAATTCCAGCTAGTTTTGGTCACTTGTCCTTAAAAGTATTAGTTGTGCGAACTTAGGTGCATTTCAAATCTCACTGTCTCTCTTTGATTTTTGCTTCTTCATTTTCATTGTCATATGTCGCTTTCATATCCTGTGGATTTAAATGGCAAATGTTTACATTACTACTACCCTTATATTGCATGCTCGTGGGATTTTGCTTTAAGGCCACTTAAAATTCTTACTCCCGATCCCCGCCCGCTTTAACAGGGTTTAAGCAAACAAGTAACCCGCTTATCAGCTAATGGCTCTCTGAGCAAGACAAATACGGGATTGACAACATCCACATAGCTTTGAGGGTGTAGGCATAGAACTTGAGCAGATGTTCGACACTTGACAAAATGAACCATTATTTAAGGGCGAAAGAACATCTTACCGGTCTGGGTTGGAGGGGTCGAACCCAATAGCGATCCATTGAAAACTAGGCCTATATACTTGGCGGACTATTCGGTGTTATTTAACAATAAGTTTGCTTCAGAAATGCTGGAACATTTGTGCTCCAATCGTGCGTATGGTATTTCTGTATGACCATATAAGGTGCACAACCATTGAAAAGACTGTTGATCCTTACCCCATACTACTGGATGCATGTCTGTAAACATGGGTTACTTAATTTGTTCATAAGCATGTGGGGCGGTGTTTGAATATACTGGTGGAAACCTCATACTTTTCAATACGTTTGAAAATTGCGTAGTAATCAATCAAGAGAAATAGGGCGTAATTCCTTGCGTTTTGTAAACGCTTGAGCAAGGGGTACAAGCATGATGCGACCAAAAACTCCCGCTTATAATTAGAGGGGTAGTTCAGCCAACTTCAACCTAGAAATTTGAACTACAGTACACAGAAATAGTTCTTCAAACGGCAGACGGCGCTTCACGTCCCCTTAGCAAGTATACCGGTCAGTTTCGTAGGTTAGTGTGTTCTGCAACTGTTTTGGAAATAAACCATCCAAGCAGGGGTATATTTTGCAAAGATTTTCAAAAGACGACCTTAAGTTACAAAGTTTGCATTTTGCCAGTTTATCCACTACAAGCGAGATTCTCACCATTAAATTCTTTATTTTCGTTCATGTACTAAAGCAATCAGTGAAGTGAACGCGTGGACAAGCTGACATGTGGAACCAACCCCCTGGCCGTTCATTATCGACTGCATTATGATTATGTTGAATTTGGTGATATTGCTTTTCAAAGGTTCTTGCAAAGTAGCCGACTTCACTGATGTACAGCACATGTGTCCTAATCTGTTGTGATATTTTTAAATGAAATATTAGAAATTAGTTTATTCACGTCCAAATTTCAAATAACAGTATAGATAAAAGTCTTTAGTAAAGAAAGTCTGAATGGTGGCATTTTCTGTATTTTCCATGGGATTCTTTTCACAATCCAGTCACAGCCATTCCGCCGGCAAGAAGACCCACCTCAAAAACGCTCATGATCCTTAAGAACGGTGTCACTGTATTCGTGATGGAATACTCATAAGGTTGCCGAAAATTCGCTGACAGCCCACGACCGGTTTTGACCTTAGGTGTAGTGCATTACGAATATACATGTGTCCCGATATCTCAAATATCGTGGCAAATGAAACATGAGGCGGCCTGGCAGTACATTCAGTTAGCTGAAAAATTCACGAACGGGAGATTCAGCTAGGTTCCAGGTGAGTCTCTCGCAAAACCAAATTAGTTTGCAAAATAGTATTTCTCTAACAGTGTGACTATTTGATGGATGATCGTCAAAGTAATGTCAGTCATAAGTCGTTTCCGCCTGTACGTAGATGAGTTCAGGTTTCCAACTAGCTGGTGCGTTATACTATTTTGACAGTATCGCCAGAAGAGTCACCAAAGAATGCTTGACAATCCAGCCTCAAACCGGTCGATTTAAAAAAACTCTCCTTTTGATCCGTTTGAAAAGCATAAATAGATGACGTAGGTGTTTTTTCACTGTGGTACGTAGCCAATCGAACGACAGAGCAAAATTAATTCACTTACGTAAACTGTGGTAAGCTTAACAAGATTTCGAAAAAATTCTGCGCGTAAAGTGTTGGCCTACATTGTGCAATCAATAAAGCCCGACTTAGGCAAATGATTGGGCTTTACCTATTAATCTGAGTGACTGCTGATCACTGTTGTTCTGTCGCATTTCCACCGTTACCTTAGGAACTGCGGCTACGAAGTTGTGTGGAATGATTCGAACTTGCGATCCACTCTCCTTAGACCAACGTTGATGATACTTTAACAGGTGCTTCCGTTTGACGCTGTGGCATTGTTTGAGCTGAATAAAACACTGTTTGCACGTCCGTTGCTGGGTAAAGGGAAAATTCTGAGTTTATTGCTGTGCTTTTTGTCCACACTGACTGAGGATGTATATAGAAATAATATCATCGGTGTGTGTTCTATCTACACGTAGTAGATAAGTACATTAAAATGATCAAACACGTGACAAACATTGCAAGATTACAAGCGAGATTGCTTGACGGTGATAAGCTAACGATCCCAGTTTGGCCACGAACTTTATACTTTTGCCCTTTCCATTACCATTGAGAGTGAATTTGAGGTGCTAAAAGTGCGATCTAAGCAATCCACGTCAAATTTTTGGTGGCTTAGACATCACGAGCAAAAACATTCTTTATGACTTTCCTACAGCATCATAAAACAGGTGGATTTGGTGCCTGGAGGCTGTGCAATAGGGAAATTAGCCACTGGGAGCATTTCTTGTGAATATAACCACAAGTCGGACAGAGTCAAAATGATACTTCCATAAGCTTGATAGATGGGCTAGTTTACAGCATCCGTTTGCTAACACGCAATACACAATAAAGCATCTGACACAGAACAAAAATAACAATTCACAGCTCATAAAGGGTTTCTAAACTGAGAACTTTTTTACTCTTCAGAAATAATTATATACTTTGGTTCACTTTTTGTTCGGTTGCATACCGGCACTCCAGTACGGGGAAAATGTACACAACCTATGACCCGAAGTTGCTACTAATGCTCCAGAAAATGACCGTCCATCCAAAATGAATATTGTAGAGTATTCATGATTATTCAAAAGTGAAAAGTAATTTCATTGTTGCCTCTGCAAAAAACTATTAGGATTTCTTCGGCGTAATTATCCGGTACCCAAGTCCGTAGTGGAAGCACAAGTAGTGTTCTGTCTCCAGAAATCCAGTAAACCTCATATGGGAAACCGTAAACACTTCTGTGGATCTGGCTGCTATTTCTCGTGACAGCTTTTTGAAGAAATCCTGATTCATTCACCTAGTTATGCTACACTTCACTGGCGCCATGGCAACAGACAGAAATCTGTTAGCTGTATCCTCACATAAGGAGACTGCATGCCCCAAGTGTTTGCTTGACCCGCTGCATGCCAACATTTGCCACAGTGTTTTGCTTCCCTGCCACTGATGTGCTGAAAAATGTCATGGATGAATTGCGAACAAAGTGCCGTGAGGACCTCCCTCAATTTATTGCGCCTGAATTTGCTTTTCTTTAAGTGAACACATCACATGTCAGAGACACATGAGTAGAAGTGGGAACGCTTAAGTTCATAGCACAGGAATTAAGCGAATTTGTAAACACCAGTGGTTGGAAGCCGGTGAATTAGTTGAGGGGTATCTCCTCAAAAACTGTTTACAAACCTGTCATAACCTATGTTTGGAAAGAGCGAAGTAAATCATAGCTGAATCTATCGTTTGCAATATTCTTTGGCTGAATTTGCTTCTTTTGGTACGATATTCGAGATATTGCAAGACGCAACATAATCACTGTTTCTAAACAAACAGTGCAAAGGATAGACGTTCCGTCAAAGGCGATTGATGGCAGGCACTAATTTTTCTTTTTTTGGATTCCACTGAGCCTACGATGACACGCTTACTGTATAGTCTACACATCCATAACACCTAGAAATATTACGCATGGTATGCATCGACTGGAGTGTCTCGCACACCTGCAACAATGTGATTTGTTTTTTCAGCTGCTACGACACGCTATTCTATAACGCATTAGATACTAAGCCAGCTGCAAAATCATTTTGCATTTATTCCATTTTATTACTCGATGAACGGCGGGATAAATACATCGTCACACCTGCAGCAGGATTTTTCAGCCCCCCGTCCCCGTACTTTTCATGGTGCGTGACATTTGCTTCTAAACACGTTTACATTATTTCGGAATAATGGTCCAGAGCACAAACGTTTCCAAGTGTGTTCCCCAACAAGGTAGACATCCAGGTAGACACAGAACACGAAGCTAATGCCAATCGTCTAACAAGGAAAAATTGGTTACAACAAGCAGTGTGTTGAGGGTGAAAATTGTATTCAAAACTGATACTTTTGTCCGCTTATTCTGTGTACTTTTGGTAATCATAGCTGTGAGCAAGCCTTCCCATTTTGTGACAATATTGTCGCGCCGCCAACTCAAGACTCACCTACTGAGTGAAAATTCTTCCTTTGGCGCAACGTTCGTTGCTGAGCCTATAGAATCTTATCGTACAATGATGGTCTTCAACTCCGACCAAGAACAACCTAGAGAAAAGTTAAGTAAATCGTTGTTTAAACTCTGGTACTATTAACTGACAGGCAAGCAGCCGTTTTATTTCCAGGATGACCTTGTATTCAAGAAAAGGACGGAAGCAAATGTACACCGCCGAGGATGACTCAGTCACACTGACCCTTGTGTCGTGGTTGAAAGTGGGCCATTTAATTCCCCAATCTCCCTCTTATCTTAAGTGATCATAGGACACAAGCGTACCTTGATTACTGACAAAGTAACCTGAACCCCAACACCACCTCCAACGTGTTTGGACAGTAAACCACACCGGATCTCAAAAACTCATCCGACCAAAACCAGATTGAATTCAGTCAAACGACAATAATGTATCAATCGAATAAGGTCCGCGCTATCCAGTGAAGCATATTAAGCTTGACAGGGTGTAATTAGAATGAGAAACTTATGTGTGCACAATCGCGAACTGTGTTTGTCTTTAGAGTGTTGTATCTTTCATGGGAGACACACGCGCACTTTCAGGCAGGCATCGAGCAGCACGAAAGGAGAGATAATACTAGCGGTAATCGAAGACTGTTCAATTCCCACACCACAACGTTCCGTCCAGACGTCATATGTACTCACGTATTCACCCTATACGTACACACACACACAACGCATCAGTAGTGCTTATCATTGTGTGGGGACATCAGAGCTGCGTCAAAATCGTTCATATAACAAGGGGTTCAGATTAACCGAAAGCGGATTCGTTGTTCGGTCGATGGCTTGTCATATGCATAATTATTAACGTTGCTTGCAACCGAACATATGTACATCCCATTAAATTGTCTACCCATTTTCAAACCAAACTCAATGTTGGAGGCACACGCAAACTATACACTGAGCCCACGCATTTACACACTCAATGTTGAATTGTCTTCCTCCCTCCTTCCGGCCCACCCGCTGGCCGGTGCGTCTACCCACCTACCCATTCGCCTATCCGTCCGTCTGAACAGCAAAATCCCTACTGGGACAGTAAGACACACTAAGCCTCAATTGTTACAATCCTTCGCAGTGTTTTTCACTCCCTCACTTTTCATGTTAGTAGTTGCCTAAGTTCGGTTTCAAGAGCACCCCTCCCGTTCAAAAGCCACATCATTGTACGTACAACAACAGCTGCGGCTGTTGTTCCATACTTGAAGTGAGGCTCAATTACGTGGAACATAAATCTTGCCTAATTTAACTTGTCAAAACAGTTTGAGACGGTGAGTGTTGGACGTTGCCACTACGTGTATGAAATTTGGTGAGCCAACCACCACTAGCGAGCAGCATCACATTGTTTTGTCGTTGAGATATGGTGGGTAGATTTTGATTTAGCTTTCAGGTGTCTAGCCAGTGCGAGATAAAATGTAATTATAATGCAACATGCCGTTACTCAATTTCGGTGTGAAGGGAAGAACGAAACGAATAGCAGCCGAAGCTCGGCTGGATAGCTCGTTTGTAATATTCTACATAACGACTGCCTCACGTTTTAGCTGGAACAACATTCAAAGTGTCGAAACAAATTCTTTAATACATCAGTGGATATAAAGCTTAAGAAAACTCTTGGGCAACCCGTTACTGGCATCATCCCTCCTGATTGTCATCGAGTAGACTTAGTTCGCGAATTATCATCGTGTTTGAACACCATAGTGGACATATTATGAATAAGATTCCACAGAGATTGGATTGAGTCTGCCGCTAATTTGTGTATGAATATTCGGGATGATGTATCAATTTTGCGAAGAGTCCTTAAGATGGACACAATCTTCTATCTATGAGGACTTTTGTTTTTGGTCAGAAAACCATTTGTGCTTGATAAAAAACTTTTCACTCAAGGTCCCCCAGTAAGATAACAGTGTTCGATTTAACCAAACCGGAAAATTGGTGCATCAGAATAGTGACCCAAAGTAAGAGTCAGCAGCTTGTGTCGGTTGGATAATCATAAATGAATTTCCTTAGGGTCATTAATTTACTCTCTGAACTAAGTTGCATCTAAGTTGGAATCATTCACCTACCAGAATTGAATAGCATCTCTAGGAGATTTTTGAAAGTGTTGAAGTTATCCTACGTTGAAAAAAGTAATCATGGACGCTGGCGTATTTTATTTTTCAACTTCATTTATTCATCATGAGAAACAACACCCTATTCATGACCACACCTTAGATAAGTAAAGTCACTTGAAAACATGCTTTAGACGGTGCACTGACCTTCGCATCAACAAGGATTTTCCTCTGCAAAAGGTGGTTGATGTGTTCCAGTTGTTTATAAATGACACCGTAATGTTCCTTTAGACTGAGAAAACCACTCATTTCGCTATGATAATACGAACGTTGTTTCCATAAGAAATATACCCTCGTGCCGCGAATTCACTTCCTTGATACTATAAGTTTCTCGCTTTGACTTTCATGTCCTGATTCTGTCCAGAACGCAGCGTCCCATACCGATAAGATTTTGCCTACCCAGTAAAGTGTCTGTGAGGAAATGAGATTGTCGAAATACACTCATTTGCAAACTAATTTTTCGATTCGATAGACTCAACTGGAACCCAGCTGGATCTCTCGGTTTTGATGTCCTCAGGCAGTCTCACCCGTCAAACGGAGACTAAAGCCAAGTCCAACTATGGAGCTACAGTCTCATCAATGGCGCTTGACTAACTAAGACACTGTGCAGCTCCCCAAACACATATAGTGGTCAGTCAAATGGGTCAAGTATCTCTTCCATCCATCCCATCTGCAAGAGGGATGGCGCTGGACCTCTTATTGGTATCATGTTTGTAAGTGTCCAAAATACAGAAACATTCATTAGCAGTAAAAGTAAAAGACCTGTATCACGTTCTACGCGGAAATACACCCAGCTACTCGACAGCTCTTACTTAATGTTGGCGCATTCAAGTAAGTAGTAAACTTTTACAGACTCACAGGTCTTCCTTCCGCCCAAAAAATTGTTAAAAATTATGGAAATCCTGTTCCTAACCTTGGATAAGCATCTTTCCTAATGTGAAAACTAGCGGTTTCGTATTATTGCTGAGATTTTATTGTGGCTCAACCTATTTGACCAGTTCTACTGTGAAGTAGAGATTTTAACAATACTCTGGAATATGAGCTCTGGTTTTACTGCTCCACAACGATGGTGAATTCGGCCTGAGAATCTAACTTTCACCTTTTCCCCTCTGTTTCTCAAACAGTTATTAAGGCTTCACCAGCCAGCCGCAATCCTCACAAATTCCTTGCCACGCAACACCACCATAAGACATTGGATAAATTCCATGACATTTGGACTGCACCTCCTCACCATACTCCGTATCGGCTTTTCCTCTCAGCCTGTGTCATTAATCAGACAAACTTCTGTGTGCATGGTGTTGACGGAAGTTTGTGAGATTTCTGAGCAAAAACATCGTATGATTGTGGAAGACATTAGGACAGGGAGAAATGAAGAAAAATTAAATCCCACTATTTTCGTGGCATAATGCCTAGCCAGAAGCACACATACACACATATATTACGGATGAAACACGCAACCTGGCCGATTCGGTTTACCGGAAAGCTAAATCCCCTGGTGACATTCATGAACCGCTGATTGCAGACACTGTCAAGTCATCGGAAATTGTCACCAGAATATTGCGTGCTTGTTTATGGACTAATTCATAAATAACAGAACAAGAAGCTTGAATTATCCATTGTGTTGTTATTTTAGTTCGATGTAGCAAATTCAGCAATTCCTGTTGCCGCACGAAATTCAAAAGTTTTCAGGCAGTTTTTGTTGCTTTTCGAGTTCTTCGCTGAAAGAGTAACGAAGAATATGTGATCAAAAGTTAGACGCTTTTATGAAAAAACATGTTTGAAGCGGTTTCTAGGTAAAGAATAAAACACTCAGTTTCATAGTTCCATAATATTAACTAAAATTCAAAATAAAACAGCCTGACAGGGAATCATTTTATAGTGAGTATCGCTGATTAAATTCTGCAAAGAGCTGCCTATCAACAGAGCATATTTGACATAATGCAAGCGAATTGTGCCACAGCGAAAATGCCATAATGCGCCAGTGGTTGACGCCTGAGTAGAACATAGATAGCGGGTTATCGGGCCAATATACAAAATACAGTTGAAACTCCCTAGAGGCATGACAATGTTCATTGGCACGAGTGAAAGTAAATCAACTTCTGTGGCCGTTCGTTCACTTCTCCGTGATTCTGAACTGTTGAATCTGTTTGACAACTAAACTATCGTAATAAAGGAAGACAATGGTATGCAACGTGTTACCATGCCATCCGGATAAAGCAGTTTATTAGGGTAGGTATTAGGGTATCTGAATCTCGCAGCATAGAGGATGATTAGTAAAAGTATTAAGTTTGCAGTCTGACTTTTTCATGTTTGTCCAAGATGAGTGCACTGGTAGTGGAAATGCTTAACCGTATGTAGACGCAGCATCAGTTTTGCGTCAGAAAGGCGATAACTTCACAGAAAGATTTTAGGAGTGGATAGATTTAAATCGTAGTGAAATTGTGATGGCTACTAGTTTGCTTTCATCCTTAAGTTCAGGTCGTCTTTGTCACTTTTACTTTTACTGTTCAGCCAGACATAAAGTGCTTGTGAATTGGTGAAATCTCATGAGTATATGTTGCCATTTTTTACGTTTTCGATGTCATATAGGATGGGACGTCAATCTATTGTGTGACAACAGATCGTTTGGTGTTCAGAATTATATCGAAGGCTGGGGGTGTACCAAATTTACTTACTTATATACATACAACATACCTCCCCCCAATGGTCTCTTAATTTCACCAACAATAAGATCTTTAAGAAATTAAGGATATTTTGAATTAAAAAACTAGATCCAACCAATTGCCGGTCAATTGGTTCCCACAGTTTTAACATCCCGCGTGAAGTAACGCCCCTGAAGCTAATACCAAGTGTGCTAGTGAAGTCTGTAGGTACAGTCCTCTCAGTGACTCATACAGATCGGAAAAAAGTGATTTTACGCTCAAATGTCACACTCATTATAAAAACGTATTTCAGTCTCTTTTCCAACGGGTACATTTACCGATAATCTCAAAAAAAAACTAGACTAAAACGAACTTTCAGTTTTTTAGATCGAATTCCTCTTTTAAGTAAATCAAGAAAGTTGACCCAATTTGTGGTTTCTTCCGTTTTATCGTGATACAGAGGATGGAGCTAGTTGGGAATCAGAGTATCTTTAATCCTGTTGGACTTCAGTGTTTGAGACTGGGTTGGGCACTGGATTCTATGGATTTTTTGCAGGCCTTGCATTAGACGTCCTGTTTTCGTTGCCATACTCAAGTGAAGATAGTACGACAGATATATTGACGCAGTGCTTTTGGGGGAATAAAGGTACATAAGAAGGAGGTACCCAGTAAGCATTTGTTTTAAAGTAGAATGCTTACGCATGAGCTGATGAATGGGTCAGGGAACAACGCAGGCTATTTGAGGAAGAAGAACAGAGAAGAAAAATTATTTTACGTTTAAGAGAAGAAATGGATGGGACACATCATCGCAGGTCGCTTTAGAAAAACTTGTCAACAAAGAAGAAAATAGGGTGGGTAGCTTTTACTCTATATACAACAGAGGGTAATTTTAGCACAAATTACAACCCCAGTTTAGCAAAATTTCAGTAGTATACTATTTTCTCCATTATTTTTAGCAATTGGGATTTTCAGCATCTTTTTGAAAACCTTGGATTTATGCTAGTGTCTGTAGGTAGGTTCCCTGTGCGTTCACTGGAGCACACAATATTCTAAAAACAAACGTTTCCTTCAGTCACTACATGCAATTAGGGTTTGGTAAAGTGTCCCAGCTAGAAATGTAACACTGTTCTGATCATCTATAGGCGTCTGATCAAAGCGATGTCAACGTTTGTTCACAATTGGCCCGCTTTTCATGTGGATGTAAGATTTACCTGTTTGCGTGGGTTTCCGCTCCTGTATTCGACATTTGGATTCAGGGTGTGGTCACGTGCAGCATGGTGAGCGTAAAATTAACGGGCCTGAAGTCATGATAGTTTTTCAGTTCAACCATGGATACGTGTCTTAATTCGTGTATGCACGTACTTACCAAGCCAGACAGATAGATACGTATTGTGTGAGATTTTTGAAAACATAAGCGAGCAACCAAGAACTTATCGTAATTCGGGACATCGATAACATTATCCTTGTTTATACCACGACGTGTAACACAAATTCTCTGTTCGTTTATCAAACCAGTTGAGAGATCTCTGGGATAAAAATGAAAACGACGCGTTAATTGAGTCGGACTTCTAAATGGAGTCTAACACGTTAGGCACACAACTGGCGTCTAGGAGTTTTCAAATGTACCCTGTGTAATTTGACAGTGTAAAAATGTAATGCACCATTGTTTTAATGTGCCGCTTGCCTTAAAATCTAACGTTCTGTTTACACATTGCAGGTGATTGTGATACCTCAACCTTAGCTTGTGGATGAGCCGTCAATTGTTGCTGTCAATAGTGTAGTGTCTCCTTACATTTTGACGTCAAGTTGTCTCGTCTCAGCCTTCAATCTGGGCAGCAATTTGGACTTAAGTAGCCTATTTCCATAAAGGAAACTACTCACAATATTGCTGAAAACTCTTCAGCAGCCCACGACCGGTTTCGCCCTTCTTGGGGCTCATCAAGTAGGCGCAATTCCCGAGTTTCCGTCAACTTTATGTTCAGTTGTTGTTTTGTCTGATCTCCAGATCTTATCAGTATGATGTTATCACTATCAGTTGTTGCTGTCAACAGTGTATTTTGACTTCAATTTGTCTCATCTCAACCTTAAAGTTGGGCAGCACTTTGGACTTACCTAGCCTATGTTCACCGCGAACTTTTCTCATAACCCTTCTCTGTTGGGTCATCACACAGTTCGTGAGATTTATATAGTGTATTATATATATATATATATATATATATAATCATTTCAGGGGTACAGATGGAACCCGAAAAGACTCGAGTGCAATCTTAAAAGGGCACCGTAGCGCAAAACGGTCCGGAGGGATCTTCGCTGTCTAATTTGAAATTCCCCAACAACATCTTGGCTCTATATCGAGTCACTTTCCCACTTTTCCCTAGAAAACCTACTAGTTCTGTAAGGACATGCCATAAAATATTGCGGAACTTTGCAACACAATAGGGTTGCGAACAACACGATACAACAGACCCTTTGGATTTGACCCCACAAGAATGATTCCTTTCTAGGGACGAAGTAATTTACTTGTTCTACTTACTTCCAACAAATGTTTTACAAATGCCATGGGAGGTGTCATGGGACACGGCCGAATACCGGGCGGCCTACATATTAGCCCCCATCTCCCTACGGCAGACGCCTACCATACTGACATTTAGGCCATGTAACAGAAATTAGAACTAAAGTGGCTGCTACATTTTCTTAGGGGCTCAATTCAGGTGGAGCCGAGAGAGCAAGGTTAATATGTCAGCTGTGCACGTGTGTGGTATCCGGAGCAGTCACATCATTACCTGTGGAGAATCGGACATTTTATTTTGAAATTGGAGAGGTTATTTGAAGACACAGTTTAGTATTGATTGACGGTAACTGTAAGAATGAGGGGAACTTTCTTCCTGTCAAGCAATGAAAATACTCTCGAGATTTCTTTCCTTCTAGACCAGTACCTTCGTCTAAAGCTTTTCATCGCGTGTAGATCTGGACACATACCCGTCAAATAGAGAATAAAAGACACTTTATTTCACTTATCAAGTAAACCTCTGGTTAAAGGTTCCAACTAAGTCAGTGCTATGAAAGAAAAGAATTATTCTGTGATGCACTGCTCATAGGGTTGCTGAAAACTCTCCGACGGCCCACGACCGGTTTCACCCTTCTTAGGGCCCATCAGGTAGGCGCAGTCCCGAGTCGTCTGTCTATCAATAAAATCACGCACGTGTATGGCCCATAAATGCCGGATATTAAATACGAGCCGTGGTACCAAATAATTTCAGGACATACTGCGAAAACTTTCACGTCTATTTCTTGAGTTGCTGTACCGGTGGTTTTTCTTCCAACGATTTGGCTGCTGGATAGAATGCGTAGGTACATAGCCTTGGGTAACTTTTAGCACAGAGTTGTACTTATGGTGATTCGTGTCAGTTCTGGCGGAATTTCGTTAGAAACAAAAGTAAAGCCCCCGTAAAACATTGTTGAGGTCCTTCGGATGAATGAGACCGGTCGTGGGCTATTGGAGGGTTTTCAGCAAACTTTTGAGTATTATGTTACGTCTAAATAATGTATGTCACCAGTATCCTACAAGGTGATACATGAGAAGGTCTCGTGCAGCACATTTAGTTGGACCGGACCATCCGTGATAAACGAGGGATTCAGCCGTATTCAGTTGAGTTTCCTGTCAAAACCGAATTGGTAAGTAAATGAGAGTATTTGGTAAATTCTCTCCAACTCGAGTTTGGGTAGAACACAAGGATAATGAGCTTAAGACAAGCGAAGCGATGATTAGCTGTCAATGAGTCTCCAGAAAACTTATAAGTAGTTAGTCACATCTGACCAGTCTTTTTTCCACCAATTTGGACGGTTTGCTGTGGCACAGTGGCAGATCCAGTCTGCTACGAACACAAAACGAAATCGTTCCCGCAACAATCCTGGCGATCACGGCAAGACTCAAACCAAGGCGGAGAAACCCAAACGGAATGAAGGTCCTTGCAGTGCACGCAGCTATTGATCGTCAAAGGTAGAGTTCAGTGCTGACAACTTTATGTCTGACGAAGGCTAGTAAGACCTGTGTAGTCGGGCCACCCTCAGGTGGTCCCAGTATACCGACTGGTATTAGTGCAGGGAAGTTTATTTCTACTGATGGGACGCATCCTTACATAAAGGAAGAAATACAAACCCAAAAGGGAATACTTCAGTACCGTGACCGTTCCGGGAAGATAAATCTGCCTGCATCGAGCAACGCCACTTAAGGAGACAAACTCCCGAGTATCGAGCAATAGACAGCTTCCGGTTCCTGAGTTGTGTGCTGCGCCGCTCAAGAGATGAGTCTACAATGAATGTGATATATGTCATTGATCTAAACCTATAATCTCGCTGCTATTTTAGAGTTTTTGTCATAAACGCACTTGATGCATGAACTCGCCTCACTAAAGAACTCTTTGGCCAAAAGCCGTTGGGTCTAGTCGGCAACTCATCCCTGAATACGCACTCTGCTTCACGCGTTAAAGAAGTTTGTAGTTGAAGCAGAGATTGCAAGTAATACAACCAGAAGACCACGCGAAGCACTGTGTGACAAATCAACTTTTCTCTAGTCCTCATCAGTCACCATTATTCTCTATTGTTATCCAAGAACGTATCCTCATATTTAATTATCGAGCTAGATAGTTCTAGTTCAGACTTACTCAATGTGAAGCACAGGTTCATCCTGTATACGTAGATAGATGTGCAGTACATGAAGCAAGTGATATAAAACCTAGGACTTCAGCACTTTATCCACATCGAGACCATTTTAGATGAATGTATGAGCACGAGCTCTTGTCTCTGTGAGCCATCTCCAAAGGGACATTTTCAGGTTGAGGAAAAGTTTGCAAGTTAATTTACCAGGCATGGCAAAATGATCGACTGCCACCTGATCGGCACCATTAAGGATTTTCTAACTGACAAAACGTCATCATTATGTGCTTTTGAGTACCCCCAGAAAAGGAAACTAGAATATCATTGTCCAGTATGCTTGCCCCGTGTGTGAACCGTGCTACTTTTGAAGGACTTAACTTGGAGTATTACCAAACCTACCAACCAAGAGTCTTAAACGGTGAACCAAAATTGCGAGATCGTTTTGTTATGTGTGCGCCTAGCACACGAAAGCGAAATTCAGCTTTCAGCCCCAAGCCATTTACCTGATTATCATATTCACATTTACAATCCGCGTAAGGTCAGTAACCTTTCAAGTATTTTATTCTGACAGGTTGGAGTGAACCAGTGCCAAGTCATTCAAATTCACACACATGCTCAACTAACTGCATATATCCTTCCGGTAAAGTACGTAAACATCATCCATCATGCACGTTCTACACAATCTCTCCTCCGAGGATTTGACTCATCTGAGTTTGGAGTTCATTAAAACGTGTTTGAGTGATAATAAATTAAGTGAAACGCGCATCACATAACATTGTGTTGCACAAAGCTTTGTGACTGACAATTGTGTTATCTCAACTCACGGTCAAGTTGTGCGTATTGCGTGAACATTCGACTGAATGTAGGGTGAACAGAAAAAGGCTGATTACACTCCTAACCTTCGCCTGTGTGTTTCATATCAGAAAGCCAAAATACATCCACCTCGCTGATCCAGTCAGATGGTGGAAGACATACATTGGACACCACTCTCCATACACCACTACGGTTATGTGCCAGACAGGATTTGAGATATTTAATCTAATGTCTGGTGTCTAATTCCGCATACATTCAGTGAATACAAATAAAACAATTTAAAAAATGCCACAAAACGTCAATTGTTGCCATTCTACATAACAGCAGTCCCTCTCAAATCTCGGGGGAAAAGACTTTTTATGGCGTCGACAGCCTATGCCATCAAATATTGAGAAGGTGGGCATCGTGCTCCATTCACCGGGTGATCAAATTTCTTCGACGATCGATCCACCAACGTGCAAACAGTGGTAACACCCAACGATACAAATAGAAGCAATACTATGGGCAGCAGATATGATCACAAGTTCAATATTTGCATCTTCGGTACTCAGCAGACATGCACATGCTTTCACAGGAACAGATATTTAATACACTACTATTTCTAGTATCATACTTTATCGCACAGATGAATGACCGGCTGATATCCAAATCATATTTACTAGTCAACAGTCGTCGAAATAACTAGTGTGTTGTTGTGGGGCTACAAACTAATTGCATAGATTATGTAAGCCAGTCCTTGGCCAGATGTACACCCAAGGGAATTAAACCGATGGGCGGATATTCAGAGATCCGTTGCAAGCCGTCAGCTCAGTTACATAATGATAGCATTGCAACTTGATTATTAATAAGGTTGTGGTTTCAACGTAAGACCGCATTTCCCCCAGAGAAGCAGCGTGCAGGCATTTTGGTAGCCACAGATTGACATACAGTGAAAATGTTGCTGGATAACCTTGAGGAATTCTATTGAGTATGTGCTCATTAATGTTGCAGTACAGATTAGAAAGTTGAAGAAACTTACCCTCGTTGTAGTTGTTCACTTTGTGTAGTTGGACTGGTGGACACGCTGGTGACTTACTTGCAGACACATGTCGCCGAAGTCCACATGATTGAGGCTACATCAAAAAGGCTGAGCTCTTCAAGAGTTGCGCACTTTTTCCGCAACATTCAGATGCTTCGCACGTCAAGGCTTAGCCATCCTACGGTGATGGCTACCCCTTGGGCCACTGTGTTAAGCACCAGCTCCTCCTGTGACCTGAAATGGAAGCTACAGTTCTCAAAACTTATATGTTGATCCAATAACGAAATTTCAGTTACCCCCTATCTCGAACCCCATTCTTCATCCGACTGGAGACAAGTTGCTTTGGGATGCGATTTTTGAACCGTAAGATTCGGCATAGGTGTAACACATTCTGACTGGGTAACGCTTCGAATTGAGCAGAGAACAACCCAGCTGATTTTGAATATTATACCACCTTGTCAATAGAGGTGCTTATCATATGGCTATCAAATATGGACTAAATGGAGCTGTTACAAGAACGCAGTTTCCTTTTTCGAACACAGTATTGGCTGCAAAGGTCCGAAGCTGGGCTTTTATCCTGTTACAGAAGATTTGTTGAGATTGACAATTTTGTTCAAACAGCCAAGCTACGGGCTACCAAGCTCCCCTTATGCTTGCGTCGAAGGATTTGGTTCGTAAATACTCCACAACGCAGTTGATTCCATTTAGGAGGTTTCTATTATATTTTTCCTTCGAAAACCAAGTCATCTGCACTTGAAACTCTTTGACATCCATTCTACATTTTAGGACTGCTTCTCACTGTCACTGGTTGCTTGAGCAACAGATCACCTGTAATCTTGTTTGCTGTATCTACCAGCCTTCTGCCAAAATACATACATACATGGTAATTGTCGATGCATTCTTGAACCCTTACGGGGTGCTTTCGACATTGTACAATTGCAGATAGCGGTTGGGTAGGTTTGTGCTGTGGCGTCGGTCCTTCTATCTTGAACAGCTCCATAGGCAAGCCATTCTCATGCACTCGTCTTGCATTTATAACCCCAGATCCTGCTTCTGTGGATAAACCGGCCAATTTAACTCTCAGTTAGTTGGGATTTCTGTCTCGAATCAGCATCTCCTGGGTGTGTGACAGGTAACGACCTCAAGATTTCAGGTTCTACCGGGTTTGTTAAGTTTTCCACCGAACTTTTCTACCAAACGCTCATTTCCTAAATTCCCTTCACTCCAGCCAACGCTTCTTGTAACAGCGAAACCCAGTGCATGATCAACCCAACTTTCATTTTTGTTTGTCACAGATGTTCAAAAAACCTAGACATAAGGCCTCTGGGTTACTTCATTACTATTGTATTTATCGGACCCTTCATTTTTATGACGAACGTCAGGCTGTACCTTTAAAACAACGTGGATACCAGTGAGCTGCTCTCACTAGAAGAATATTGTCTCCGTTTTTATCATAGTGCAACTGTATCCTCACAGGTGTGTTCCTATTTCTACCCACTGGCTTTCGAGTGTTTGGAATGCTATGCTTGCCTTAGAACTCACCAACTCATAGCATCATTTTGTGATCAGAACGGTACCGGGGTATCCGTGGCAAATGGTGTAGTTGATCAAGTGTCGTCAACTTGTCAGATAAATATACGTGAACAGCAGCTTCCGCGCTACGTTAAACCACGTGTTTTTCAGTGAGGTTCTGATGCTGCCCAGATCGTTATTTATCTTCCACGGTTATTGTTCGAAATTTACCGGGACCCAGTAGCTTCTTTCTTGACATAACATTATTAATGAGGTCACCAGGAACTCCTCAGTAGCTCATTGTCTGGTTTGGCATTTCGGAACTGATCACGTAGACGTAGTCCAAGAGTCTTTATCACTAGACTTCAGCACCGTATAGTACGCTACCTGGGCTACCAACATTCTCCCCAGCAGCAAACCTAATTGCAGGCAACTGCTAAAGTATACCCATTTGCAAGTTAAGCTGGTGTGAAAAGGATGATAATATTGTCACAAAAGACTGATCTAGCTGGAATCCAGCTGGGTCTACCGTCAACACCAGCTTGATTAGCCAGTGAATGAGCCTCGCCTCTCCTTTCAGGTTTCCGAGAATTTCTCAACCGGAGCATGGTGCACGTGCAGGAAGGTGCACGTTCGATCAGGTCCGATAACAGATGGAAGTGTTGTATCCTTCGTCTGGGTGTGAAGTTTTGGATTCTTAGGGATTGATGAATGTGGCAAACCTGATTCTCGTCAGACGGTCATCGTAACCTATTCGAGGCAGTTGAGTTCATACATTATTCTCCGATTTAAATGATCTGTACTTGCAAACCAGGTACAACGTTAACGTCGACCTTCTTCGATTCTTTGACTCAAACCAGCCAATTGTAGCTTTTTCTAGCCAATCAGGTTTCAACAACTGTAGTGAGATCCATGCAGTAGAACTTTAGTTCATTTGCCACTACAGCAGTCCACCTTTCAAGTTGATCTCCCCCTCCTTATTTAAAGAAGTCCTCACTTTCCAAGTTCCAGTTTGTAGATGTATGTTTCTTTTATTACTGACAAACCCGCTCATCTGCGAAAGAGTGATGTATTTTTACTACCGAGAATTATTTAGGGTGAACAGCTCTGAGCATTCAACCATGGGGTCTGAGCCACAAGACAGCAGGACACTGAGCTGATAATATGGTGCATTGGCTAGAATTCTGACTTTCAGTGCAACTGAGTGGCACTGGAATCTTTGTTTTTGAGGACGCTTAGGCAAGCAGGCCAGTCGTATGGTTTTGAGAGTCTACGGGCTTTAGGGCCGATCTTTTCTGACTCATTCTTCTTTAGGCGACTGAGGCGTCGAGCCGTCACTAAATATGGAGATGTTTTCATTTTGCCGTTCTTATGCTCTCATCACAGCTGGAAGAACGGCGTTACCCCGAGTCCTTCTCGGACTTCTCCTAGTATGAGGTCTCAGAGTGCTCGCATTTGACCTCTCTGTCGTCAATGAACTTTACGGACCTGAGATTCAACCAGTGTAGCCGCAGAATAACCGAAGCACTGAGACCCGATTACTACGATAAGGTTGAAACTTTAGGTCGGAAGAAGCATAAATATCGTGTACAGCAATAGAACTCGGAGAAATATCACAACGCCAAACATCTGTTTCCATGAAATGATTAGTGCTGAGAACATATTAATTGCAGGTGACCGTTTAAGGTTTGATTAAGAAATAGTTGTTTCTCTGAAATATTTGTCTAATGGCTATCTACTGACACTCAAATATAACTAGTTGTGGGGTGTTAATACCATTTATTCTATTTACGCTAGCAACCAATACTATAAACAACGAACATTTATTACCAAACGACGCGTTCTTCCTAAAAATTGACCAGCACAATGGTCAGCACATTTCTTGCCACTGTATGTGACTATACTCAAAGATCTGAAATTTGAGGATAATACGCCCACTGTGTCCGGGTTATTTTCTTCGGTCGCTTTCTCATGATTGGTAGTTAGACGTAACTGGCTACAAGCGTCTTTTGTGATCGACGATTTGCACAATAAAGGATCATACCAGTATAGCTAATGGCGGTTGTAGTGGCAGCTGTCGTGTGACCAGTCCTCGTTGGATTTTTCCTCATGGCGGAGATTTTCTACCAGAATAAACGAGAGAAGATAGCTGTTCCATGTTATGCCAGAGCGTATAATCTTTTGGTCATCCTTCTGGTGGAGTTGACTAAACCCTGATTTCATATCAACAATGGTTGCCACCTGAATAATGACAGTTGACAGGTAAATATGGTTACCTGAATTCAGAGGCCGTTGCAGTTTCTCTGTCCCATGCCTTTCCTCCTTTACCCGCAAACTTTTGTCTATACTGCACTGTTTTCAAGAACCAACATGCCATATTTGATCCCAACGCCAAGGAGGACAGAGGTGCTAGCTGAGCCACAAATACAGGAATTCAGGGACCCGTAATGCCAGGTGGAGAACACTTGGATTTCCGAAAAGCGGATCACAGGCCCGGACTCATTGAATACACAGCCATGGAAATCTGTTACTGGCCCCACTAATGCTTTTCAAACGGTGTTTCCGAGCTTTGTGGTGTGGATTTTGTTCAAACAAATGCTTCCAAGAGACTTTTATCACGTTTGGTTGGTGTTATCTGGAAGTTCAACATGACAATTAAGAGAATTTTCAGCCAACCTGACCACAATCGCCTTGCACACTTGTAGCAAATACGACTACTGTATGTAGCTGCAAGCTGCTAGTAGCCGAGCCCGGTGCTGCTATAGGAGGAGATTCTGGCATTCCAGACGGAGTTTTCGCCCTGTAAGTGCACACCTCACGGAAATCCATGGAGTTTAAAACTCGAAGCCGTCAGGCTAGTTTCACTTGACAGCAGCTGAGTGTCGGTGGATAGAATCGAGGGCCGATAGTGGTGATGCAAACCGTCATGCTTCGGCTTCGCAGCGCCTTGAGGATGATGACCAAATGAACGTTATTTGTCCAAGTCATCTTTTAAAAATAAACTGAGGGTCACTTCGTCACGAATTTACTATGTTCACATTCCAGTGCCTCCCGTCATCAAGTGTGAGTCCGACCATCATGCGATGAGCGATTGTTAGCAGTTTAGTCCACGAGTAACTCTTATGAAAAACACTTTTTAAGCCACTGTTTTAAGCATTTATGTCTCATCTATCAAGCTTTACGGAATAACCATGTTCAACAATCCGTCTTTTGCAGCTGCCACAGTGAGCTGTGAGAGATGGGCATGTGACTTAGTTAAACAACTAGACAGCTGGCCTTGCTTATCTCCACAAACAATACCATTGACGAATTAAATGGGCTTTGGGTTCCATGGTGAGCCGAAATGAAGGAGATAAGCGGGCTGATGAGCTCTCAGCCGGAGAGGAAGTTGCACCCGAAGCGTTAAAATATCTACCGTCGGCGATTATTGTACTTATTCACAGAAGATTTCTATTTTATGGACATTACTGACGGTTGATAGCCTTGGTACCTAAACGGATGAGAAAACTGTATGTGGAAGCGAGCACTGCATCCGTAGATACGCTTTAAGGAGAGATTTGCGTTACCACCCTTGCATCACTCCGGAAGAGTGGAGTGGTCAAAGATCAGACCGAAAAGGAGGTGATGCCTCTGGGGATGTGGTGATGTGAAACAGTTACCAACATATGTTGCAGAGTCAATTCAAACGCCAGAATCCGCCATAATTTTGTCTTTTAGAATTTGGCGCAACATCTGTCTCGGTACGGAATATTTTCTCCCTTATTCTAGAAGCTGCCAGTGTGTCCGGATAGCTACCGACTTCGAAAGGATATATCTACGAAAATATTGAGGAAATTGCAACACAGGATAAGACATTTAGCTTTATTCAGTGCTGTTCAATACACTACTCATATGGTTGCTAGAAATTCTTCTTCAGCAAGCTTACGAGTAATGTATTTTGCCGGTACGATGTACGACTGTATCTCGAATATCGTCCCAGCTGAATCATGAGGTGCCATTTGCGAAGCACATTCAGCTGGTTACTACAAAACTGCAGTCTGCCTGGATCAGGCGATTCATAGACACTGCTTGTCCGACTGTTAGTCATTGTGGAGAAAGCAAAACCTCTCTGCTTAAGCTTAAGTATACAAACCAGACCAATCCCCACCGCGGCCAATGTCAAAGATCAACCAACTGTGAAACCTAACAAGAAACACGGAGAAAGGTTCGCTGCAGCTACAGAATTATCAGACTTCGTTCATGGACTTCGTGAATCCCTGGGATTAACCATGTATTTTAGACAGTATTCAGCAGCCTCCAGGATCTAGCTTTAGTTGAGCACTAATGGGTATTAAGAGGTTAGGATTCCGAGGGCTACAGCTATCTGTGACCAGACTTACGTTTGTTAATGTGAATAGGAAAGTTTGCCTTTCTGTTACATGTTTTGATTGGAACTTCCTCAGAAATAGGTCTTGAATCAAATCATGCTGTTCTGATTGGAGCATGACTGGAACAGGATTGGAAGCCCGATCCTGTTTGCTATGGTTTGCTCCAGTGATTCACGTCTACACTTGACCAAGACAACCTCAACTGACCAAGCCGTGTTTGGCAGCAGCCCGTGAACACAAACGTGCGACTCTTAAGGGATGAATGTATACGTGGTTCGCGAAATATGCTCACTTGCCAACAGATTTGGTTTTACGAGGGACTGAGCTCGGACCCGGCTTAATCTCTCGTTTGTGGTGCTTAGGGCAACTGAATATGCTGCACCAGGTCGCCTCATGTTTCAGTTGGTACTATATTCGAGATATCGCGATATATGTATATTCGTAATGCACTACGCAATGCTTAAAAACACCACAAACGATAGATTTAGCTGGATTCCAGGTAGGTCTCTAGCAAAACCAAATTTGTTTGCAAGTTAATGCAATTTGGTTTGAAGTAGAACATATAGTTGACGGAAATTCGGATACGGCGGCTACCTGATGAGCTCCAGGAAGGGCAAAACCAGTCGTGGGCTGTCGAAGAAATTTCAGCAACCTTATGCGTAGTGCATTACGTGTACGTGGCTTGTTTAAGAACAGGTTAAGGAGTAGTACATTATGCGATCAGAAGTTAACTCTATTTTGCTTATATTCACGATGGAACCCTGACTGATGAGAAAGGATAACTAAACTAGTTCAAAAGTTCATTGGTTTAAAATGCCAGTTTACGCAAACACATTGTGGTGGGATAATAAATGGGTGGGTCACGGAAAGGCTGAGATTTATCTACATTTTCACCAGCGCTTGAATGCCATGATGGGATGGCGCACACTCGAAGAATTTCTTCCGTTTGGAATAGTTGTTACACCGACAGTCTGGTAAATAGTCGGCCATATGTTGCAAACATTTGTTCCCATTTAGTCGCCAGTGGCCCATTTGCACACAAAATACCTGCTTATAAACTCCTACAGTTAATCACTTCGGGTTGGAGAAAGGTGTACAAAAGAAAACACACATTCAAAAGAACCCAACTGAAAGCAAGTCCGAAGTCGCCTCAGGTTTTATTACGTGTTTTGAATACAAAGTGATTAACTCGAAAGGAACTGGGGTAGAAAAAAGGTTAAACGAACTAAACAGGCTAACTAATACAAAGGGTCTTATTTGAAAGAGATTTGGGGGGAATATGGGACACAGATGGAGGGGCGGTTCAGGCAAGCATAGGGAAGGAAAAATAGGAAAGACTGATGGCATGTCTGTAAGGAGGTGGGTGTAGACATGGCCCACAACACATACCAAATTCGTAATTTTTAATTAGTGTCGAGCGGTGGATACATACATGTTTAAACCGGTATTGCACGATACAAAGTGTCTCTTCGAACGAACAAATCCCGGTTGGAAGGGCATTGTGATGTACTTCAGTTAAACGGCAAAAGTGATTGATTCGCAGGATATTCTGGATTCCCAACCTCTCCTTCGGGAGATTAAAGGTTCTTTCGGGTCTCATAAACTGCTGGTACTGTGTACACGGTGCTATAAATTCGAGGACATCACGATATTTGCTCATTTGCTTCTCAATTGAGCCTATTTTGTGACCGAGTTAGATCATTTTCATGCCAAGTTCCTGGTTAGAATATCTGATAGCTTGAGCGTTGTGCATAATTCGCTTTATTACAGAGTTGTGTTCATGCTATATTGGATAGCATGCGAGTAACAGTCAGTAGTGTGCACCTGTTCATAGAGTGGTTCATTACATAATTAGACGAGCATGCTTAATGCCGAATTCAGAATTTGACGTCGCTATGATGAATAGTTAAAAATATATCACCATGTGACAAGGGAACAAAAGAAAAGCCAATCTCGGAGCTAAGAAAAAGTGAACCATCTGTACGACAATATCTTGGTCACAGTGGAGAATTAAAGTTACAAAGGGCAAGGAAGTAAATAGCGTTTGTTTGCACGGTCCTTGTTAAACTTCTCAGTCATGGCATACATTTTTATGCACAGTTCAAAAAGTTTTAGGAGCCCTTTCTTCAAAACTCACCGAGTTCCACGGACAAACTATCAATACTGTCACGGAACAGGTGACTGCTTTAGGTTGCAAGCTGGAGGTTTTCCTATTTCGGTTGAGTAGAAATTCATCAAATCTGGCAAACGAGATAACGTCAAAGCCCAGGCGAAACTTTCGAGCAACTGCTTCCTTCATGGAAACTTTACAGGCTTGGATGATTCACATTTTATAAAAGTTCACTAAGAAATATCCTCTCTTGTGGTGTTTTTCGGACTAAGACCTTAAAAAACGAAGCCACGACGTACTCGCATAGTAGTGCAATCGGGAATCACTGCGGTCTTTTCCTTCTCCACAGTGTTGCTTAGACGAAAGTCCCAAATAACGAAGAAACGCGGAGCGATTAGCCGAATTATAGGTTAGTTGACTTGCTTATTATGTTTGTTCCATATCAACCCATGGAGATCTGGTTACACTGTCATAAGCATCGCATGCACCGCGCATTATTCGTTTATCTAACAAAACCACTGTAGGCAATATCAACAACACCGCGGAAAAAACTCTCATGGTCGCCTAATTAGTAGTAAGCTAAGGTTGTGCGCGCGAAGTATCGAGTAACAATCACCCAGGTACATACATTTCATATCACACACAATGTGACCTGTTCTTTGTGCATGACGGTCGAATCTCCGCCCTCCTTCATTTTCTGTGTGCCGCACACACCCTGCACACAGAGGCAAGCGAGCAGTGATAACCGCATGCCCGATATAGATCGGATAAGCACCTGTGTCATTCTGTGCGCTTGACTATAGGAGATCAGTCTGCCATGCTGGTGTTGTGAAAACAATGACACTTGTTTGTTCAAAGCAAAACGACAATCAACTTGATGGAGTCTTGGTAGCGTGGGAGGGTGGTGGAGTTTAAACAAATGGCTCCATAATCAGTAGGGAGTCGTAATATGTTTGGAAAAACAAAGTCGTTCCAAAACCGCCGACCACTACTCCGTTTTCCTTGCATATGTGGTTTGCTTCACGCTGTTTCTGTCAAAGGATTCTGTGGTGCCATGGGTGTACACGAGGGAACGAGAGGGGACAATCACGATCCGGATAGACCTGGAGGTCATACGATTCATTGCCGAGGTTTAAGTTTTGGTTATCGCATAAACAAATGCGGCAAAAGAAAATGTGACATGGAAGCCGTGAAGTTTGATTGTGAAAGTTATACGCTGTAACGTCTACTGAAAAATACAAGTTGTTAGTGAACAGAAGACAAATAGAACAACCTTTTCCAAGTGCGAGAGACATCAGAGAAAAAGGAATTATCCCAGCAATGAAATAGCTGAATAACATAAAGTCACATGAATCGCCATAAATATCACTTTTGTCGGGAAGCGGAGAGAGGTGAACGATCGGCATTTTTCAACCCTCTTCCTGTCCACTGCCGCATGCGCCCTCGCTGTTAAGAATGGATGATTTGTCTAACAGATAATTTATCAGTGCTTAGATTCAGGGTCTGCATTTAAGGCGGTTCATAAGTATGATACAATTCCGCAAACTGAGTGAAAAATACTAACTCCCAAAATTAGCCGGACACCAGACAGCTTCGGCATACGCGTGTCAATATAACTCTTCTGAGGGAGGATGTCATAAACTAACGCTAACGGACATAAAGCCATTTCTTACTGAAATAAGAGGGACCGCCTTCCGCTGTTCCGCAAACTGAGTGAAAAATACTAACTCCCAAAATTAGCCGGACACCAGACAGCTTCGGCATACGCGTGTCAATATAACTCTTCTGAGGGAGGATGTCATAAACTAACGCTAACGGACATAAAGCCATTTCTTACTGAAATAAGAGGGACCGACCTTCATCAAGTGAGTAGTTCTGAATGGACAAATTACTCGGAAGCGGTCCTTACTTCAACTAAACATTGGGGAAATTAATTCACGTAACAGGTAGTTCTATCCACAGCCGTTAAACCCCAGGGGAATTAACCTGACTCTAGACAATCTCCGTAGAAAAGACCAATACAGTTGGGGGTACCTCTCATTCATATTTTACTCCAGCATTTCATCTGATTGTAAACAAGACTGTAAGTCAAGTACGAAGTCCGCTAACATTACCGAATACGGCAGTGAAGCATCAGTGCCAACACTGATGTTGCTGTCATTGATGATTGATAATGATGAACATTACCGAAAAGTTTCGGGTACATCCGCCCTCCTTTTGTTTGGTCTTAGGAGCCACTCCTGAACAGCTTTCATGCCGTGTATTAGTAAACAAAGATAGTTCATTTCCCGGCAGTCCAAAAACTAGGGACTACCGAAACTCGGCGAATTTCCTTTGTTTTGGTTGTCATCTTCAACCAATGTTAGACTCTCTGAAATCCGCTTGCTTTGCTGACCATTAGATGTGTTCCTAGGCAAGCTATCAATGACTACATTCTCTTCCTCAATGTAAAATACAGAATTATCGTCATCCGGTACATGACGCACTTAGCAAGTACCCATAGAATGTAGTGGTGAGTCAGCTACCACTAATATCGGGTTTTGCATTAACGCTTCTTGTTATTCTCAAATTTGTGTGTGTCTGGACAGTGACACTCAATTTTGCATGCTGCAAAACACCAAGAAGTCGGCAAAAGAAGAAATGAATCCAGCTCTAAAAAACCTAGACGTTTGCTAGTTTACTGATCTTAGAAGTTCGCATCGTCATTCTCGTGCCTAGTCAGAGCTTGTGGTAAGAAGCAAAGTCGTAGGTTGTATTCAACCAACGAGCGGGGGTTTGGGGATGGCTTACTTAGAATGTTTCGTTCCAGTAGCACTCCAGAACGCCACTTCCGCCCTCACCTGCGCCTTATAAGTTTTGTTCACAATAAACTATGTTAAGTTGTAGATGTTTTAGTTTTCTGGCGAGGCATGGGATCAATATCTACCTGTTTTCTTCATCCTCAGTTTCTTAAAACTACGAAATATATAATTCAGCTTTCACAATGACTTTTGCAATACCGAAAGCGTCGTGGTGAAAGCGCACTAGACTGTTTGCATACAGCTATGCCTTCCCTGCGCTAAGAGCCCGAAGATTTTCCAAGCCTCTTGCGTCGATATTAGTTATGGTGCGCCGAAAGGCGCATCTGGGTGCACCCGATAGAATTTCTGCTTTGATAGAGTTCACAGTACGCAGCGAAATCCTCATTTTTAGTTATTCTACGGTTGATCCCTCTGAGAGAACTTGAAAAACAAAGGGCTCTGGATGTATCAAGCGAATTATCTCCAAGAGAATGTTTCCGCCAACCTAACTCTTGAGGTTTTCACCCAACTTATTTATCACCTTACATAGTAAGCGGTTAGACGAAAAGTGGTTACCGCTGTACAAAGGAAGTCTTTACTCAATGAATGAATTAACCCAAGTAGTTTACCCATGGGGTAGACGTCAAGAAGAATGACAGAAGAAAGCGCGTGGATGTAGCCAGCAAGTGCCATACGTATTTGTTACTTGTAACCATTACTTCCTCCTCAGTCCTCGGATGTGAATGTTACTATGTGTTAGTATCAAGCGTCGGCAAGAGCCGCAGTGAATGCGTTCTAGTACAGTAAACTACGAGTGAGCGCAAAGTAAAGACTAATTTTATAAATTAGTCTTATAAGTCCAGCTGCGATAGCAGAAACTACGATATCGATCACAAATTTTCCATGTTCAAACGACCTTGATTTGAAAATGCAATCAACTGGAGGTAAATTTAATTAAGCAGGCTGATGATATCATATTTTAGGCCAAACAATTCAGCGAATTCTCTTTTCAAAGCTGCCATGGGCCGTAGAAGGACTACAGGTCTACCGTCGAACTAACAGTACTGAGAAGACGGTACCACCCAGATTTCAGCAAAACGTATAGCAAAACTGATTACTTGTATCTTCACTGCTGCTACAGCCATTCCTATTGGTGACAAAGTGCCTCTGCTAAAGTGTATCTCATAAATTAGAGGAACAATCCAGCCATTCCATGTTTTAATGTCCGACCACGCTAGACCATTGCTTACAAATGCTAAATTTTATGCCAGATCTGATGTGGTACTTTATGTGCTCTCCACTTGGGTGCTGAGATGCTGCAAATACTTAAATCTCCTTCAACCTCGGATATTGTAAAACTAATGATGAATTCGATTGGGATGAAGTAACTCAGGAGAGTGCCAAAGCCTGACCATCGTTCATTGGGTGCAACGGACAGGAGGACTTTATGTATTTCAGCAACTATTCTCATTTGGTTACAAGTTCGGATTTGACAGGAGACTCAGTTGTATCCAGTTGAATCTCTCGTTCATTGCAGATGGTCCGCTTCAGCTGGCTATGCTGTATCAGACCGTCTCATGATTCACTTTGTACGACACTGAAAATACGACAATGCATTTTCTAAATCTAGCACAATACTCATAAGGTTGCTGGAAACCCTTCGGCTGTACACCAGTGGTTTTGCTCTCCTTAGAGTTCCCCAACAAGTCGCATTTCCCGAGTGCCCATAAATGGCGTGTTTCACTTGAACTCATATCCATAAGCGTATCGCATTTGATGAATTTTCAAGAACAACTACACTCTGGGGACCATGTTTGAATATTTGTTTAATCTTGTAGTCATCGGTCAAAAACGGTTTTGTCCATATACATTTTTTCGCGCACAAGTAGCATCGGGTTTTCTGGAGTTGAATGCACTCAAAAATTAGGTATAAAAGGTAATTCCCTCCATATGTACTTGTACTGAACCTAAATTACTGGGGAATGAAACCAAACTTAGCTAGCTTTGCCACGCAAACACCTGAAGTACTTCTGTTGAATTTACTACATCCAATTAAACCTACGCGCACTAATATCGCTAGGTACGTCAAAGCCCAGATACTCTTACCTTGTTTACAATTATTGTACTTGCGCGATGTTGTGGAATAACCCCTAGATAGACGACAGTTTCCGTCAAAGTGCTCAGTTAAGGGTTCATGTATTTTATTACTGGTGACCAAGTAGTCTGCTGCTCGTATATTTTCATGCAATTACTATTCATCCTCATCTTACAAATTGGATAAAAGCCGATAACAGAAAATATCGAAACTACTAGCTTACACTAAACTGGTATTTCAAGACGTACCATGGTAATCATCCAGATGGATTTACCTTGGACGCTAATGCGAAAATTTCAGACGCTCTGTCTCTCTGTGTAGGTCAAGCTACCGCGCAGATGCCAGTTGGGCACCGAATCGATTGGACTGTTCGCCCAGTAACTAGCTCTTATGCCAAAATTCCGAAAGGAAGTTTGTAGACAAGTTTCATCGAGTTTACTGCGCAACTAAGCAATGAAGTAGCGACAGGGGTTATTAAAGGCGCACTTTCCAGAGAATGGCCATGGTTCCGTCAAGAAGCATGTAGAACAAATTATTTTTCCTCAGTGAAAGCCCTTCAGAGCTCGATTATGGGTGCCCAGTCGCAAACCACCACAATTCTGAAATCGTGCCTTGATAATAGCTGCCAAAATCTCGCCACTTAACAGCTCGTATTTTTTTCAATTCAGTTTATATAGAAGCTTATGTAATATAGGTTATCCATATGGAACTCAGTGGCTAAATGCTCAGCCAAAGAGTTCCCATGCTCCTAATACAGTGGTGTTGGACGAACACAAGAGCTTAAGTGACTGTAAAAACCCCTGTTTTCGCATCAGTCCGTTCTCGTTCATGATGGCTCCATGGGCTCCATATCAATAACAACCCCTGGTAGTAAGTCCTAATGCGTTTATTTTACTGACTGGTCGGTATATTGTACAAAGATCACATAAAATCCAAACTATATCATGTCATAAACCATGAAGTTCTGCCTCTAAATTAAAAAAATGACTGCTCATTTCACAGCAGGCACAGTTAGAAGACGATGAACTTCAACCCCACCCAACGGGTTTACAAACCACAACTGCTGTTTCACATTTGGGATACCCAATTATTATTAGTCTGGACAATTACTTTGGTTCAAATTCACTGGCTGCCTTACAACAAAATAGTCCGTCTCTCTTCACGGAATGTGAGGGAGACGAGGAAATAAACAATGAATGAAAATGTATTGGTATGTGAACTAATGCGGCTAGTCAAGTGTGCCGTAAGATGAAAGATAGATTGAAACGCCACTACGACGATAGTAGCTTTGATACAATTTGCAGTTAGGCTGATGCTATACACGATGAATTGTGTTCGAGTAGGTGGCGCGTGCGTAAATATGAGTGGATATCTGTGTGTCCTCAAGTTTTTTCGAGATTTGAGTACTCACTAAAATTCCAAGAGGGTCATTCGAGTCTCGAAACATCCGGAAGACGAACAGAACCGAGAAGTGGTCAGATTTCGATGTTTCAACTGAATATGGAATGTGAACACTGTGTGACATCTTTCACAGATTGTGATTTCTTCATTTGCTTCAATCCGCTGCTGCGTCGCCGACAGAAGAACTGGCCCCTCGACGTGGGGACTAAACGAATGTAAATTGAAAATGAGAAAAATATGATTAGCTTAGAGGCAGATTGCTGTCACTTAACTAGACCGTCATCAAAGTACTACAAACTGTGGTTAAATACACGATGTTTTCCGAAATCTTTGTGATCGGTGGGTTTGTTTTCAAGCTCATGGAAAGGAAATCTATGTCACCTAATACATCGTCGGCAAGTTACTAGATTATGATATTAGGTGTGATCGGCTGCCCAAATTAACGTGGGTGCATATTTGATTATACTAAACAGTAGGGTCAGTTGAATGAAGGAAATTATTTTAGCGCATGCAATCATTCATAGACGGCTTAAGACAGATGAATAAGATATGAAGCCTCCAGACATTACTCTGACTTTCACGAAACATAATGGGTACATAAGGTCTAGATAAAATCATAAAAAGTTCACTCGTTATGTTGTTCCCACAACCTTGCTTCGTATATCGGTTTCTCAGTACTAGTTGCAATGACAATCTGCTCACTTCAAAGTAGGCAAAACACAAGTTGATAATCAACTGAATAAAACTACTCAAATCGAAAGTTTTCAAGAGAAAATCGATTGAAAGTTTTGTTGTAAAAAACGAATTGGGAAAATTTACGACACACATTCACTTTCATTCTTTTAGATGCATAGCAATAGGAACGCAAAATACAATATATGGTCGGATCACTGGTTAAGCCGTTTTGTGGATGCAGCAACAACGGAGTGACCTTGTTCACCCTATCGGTTCAAGATTATAGTGGACCTTCAACTCGAAGTAGAACCACGAATTGCCCGGACAACATAACGACTGTCTAGACTGATTCATAGATGGCTAGACATATTTGTGGACAGTTATTGACTTAGACGGCACAGTAATGAACTCAGTGGCCTGTGCGTTTTTGGCTTCAATTATAATATCCGTCTTCTAGCAGTAATTTAGGGCTGCGAAAATTATAAATTCGCGCCAGCTTCACCCTTTTATTAATACCTGTTTTTATGACGTGTATAGTTTAGCTAGTCTTTTATCTGTCATTGACATACCATATTCCCAAATAACTCATTCAACCTATTTACCAGATGCCGGGTTTTGATGGATATTCTCACAGTTTGTTTGCTTGATGGTGTCATTGCATTTGTTTCAGTGCATTGTGGTCAGCATCTTTACCACAACAGTATCGTGTCCGACTCTTCAACATCTGAACGTTTATCGAAGTACCTCCTAATCGCGGAGGTTTTGGAACAAGGTTTTGGTCTATAGCATCTACGGTGACTAGCCGAAAAAATATTCGGAAAGTCAGTGTACACCGGCGTGTTTCAAGACAGTGACAGTGAAGTTATCGGGTCCCAAATTTATTTGTTTTACCTGCCTTTCAATATGTGTGGCTCCCAGAAGGCAGCGGCCTGATTCCCCAAGATGAAGTGCCTTGTGCATGCCATTCCCAAAAGAAAACGAGGAGTTTTACATTGAGATATAGCTTTTGTGCTGTTAAAAACCAGCAACTATGATTCTAACAACGGCATGGGGACCATATGTTTCCTCTACCTAAGCTGCAAAACAGATTTTAGGACGCTTTACCATTAAAGAAGTATCCGGATAACTTGAACAGTTAAATCGCAGTACTTCTCTTCTTTTATAAATCCAGTCATATCAAACCTGTTTAATTTGCTCGAACAGACGTGAAAGGCTGTGGCTGTTAGCATTACGCAATACTGCTTTTAGATGTGCATAGTTTACAGGCCGTGGAGAAGTGCAACGCTACCAGAAGAGACAGAGATGCGATACTTCTTGATCTGTACGAGCGAAGAACAGTGGCAGCTCCTCTTAAAGACGAAAGCCAATAGGCTACTAAACTACACACAATGCCTTCTGTGTTTTACACTTCATCGTTCCCTTGGTGCACTGCCTTGTTCAACAACCCTCAAGTGCAGTTACTGTGAGCAGTAGCGTTATTCATACAGGATCGATGACTATGCCTGCTTCTTCCATGACTTCATTTCACTTTTGAGGCCGCCTCTCAGAAATATAGTTTAGCGTCCACCGAAAATGTTCCAACAAATGCCTTAATAAGATAGTGTAGGTTGTGCTCCACAAGAGGGTACTGTTGTACCCATTTTCGGTACTTCTAACATCTGACTGCTCTTTCCAGCCAACTTCATTGTTTTTACACGTCCCACTTGCGTCTACAGTGAGCGAAGGCGGTTCCAATCGACCCAAGGGGATATACACTGATGAAATACGGTGATCGAAGATATACGGATGGTTTTTTTCTCTAATTTACGGTAATGAGTCAACAACCTGGATATTTCAGTCTTAATAGGGGCTGCAAAAGCCTTAGATGTGAATTCTGCGACCAGTAGCACTAAATCCGGAAAGGTACAAGCCTAACTGAAGTAGTCATGAATTACTGTTTTGTTTTAAACACAAATATACTGAAGATCGAATAAAAAGCTTCTAGTACATCCATTTCAGCTTTCACTGCTTCAGCTGCTTGGTGAGATCGTGGTTCTACAGCTAAACAGCTAGAGTTCGCATGTACTACTATAAATCGTAACACAGGGAGTTTCGGACACACACTTCCCTAACTTACGAAGCATGTGCATTTACCGAAATCAGTGAAGTGAACTGTGGTGCCAGCAATAAACGATTCATAGTTTAAACGTGTAGGAAGCATTCTCCAATTTACGCTTTTTGTAGGTGTTTTGGCTAACGACTTAGGTAAATTTAGGTCGCAAGTAAAGGTTTCGTTAGATTAAAAGATAGGTTCTTTTCCCACTTCTCAGAGTAGGCAGGACCAATACGTGTGTAAGTCGTTTCGTAGAATGGCGCTTTTTATGGTCATTACTATGAATCAGTTGTTCTCCAAACTGGAACTTAAAAAACCGCCAAGTACAATCAATAGCGCAAATATAACCTTTTTTAATTTGCGATCACACGCGGATGTCACTTTAAAATAGCAAAAAAAGAAGTAGAACAGAGCACATACTCTTTCCTTAATTAGTATGCCCACAGAGAGCGAACCTTTATTCGGAG
>NW_008751681.1:2921203-2924279 GCF_000715545.1 Opisthorchis viverrini
GAAATGTCCAACCAAGATGTCTCCACTGAAAACTTTTCAGTTGCATCAGCTTAGAGTGATAAATAAATAAGGTGCGGCATGTTTGTGGTTTATTCCATTGTGGTGCCCACCAGGCGACTTTACAACCAAAAATATCCTTTGTGCTGTGTAGGGGTGGGTAATCCAGAGTTGCTCGCAGTGAAGTGAATATCGTCCCACTAAATCTTCCCACGCAATTTTTTAATCTAATCCGATCACCAGTAGGTCCCTTATCCTCAGTACACCCATGTACTGGGTTTTTCTCTGATAGAATTTCAAAAGAAAAATGGGTAGCCAGGACCAAAAACAAATTGAAAAATGTTACCAGTGCCCCAGAACGTTGGTTAGGCCTTTGACAACTGGAGACCCATCATGTCTGACTTTTTGTAGCTAGTACTTACTAAAGGTTTTCGCTCGAATGTTACCGTTTCCCGCAGCCGAAATGCCTACGTCCTATGAAAACGTCCTCCGAGGAACGCAAGGATAATCACAAGGTGCTCTCCGTGGGCGGGAGTGATTTCCTTACAAACTAAAATGCATGCGGTTTTTGTCGAAGAGATCCCATTCAACAAACACTCATTCGCACATGCATTTGGATTTCACAAGAGACGCAGCTGAATCCGGCTGAATGTCGCGTTTGTGATGTCGAAATGTTTCCAAATTGAGATCAAGTAGAGCATAAGGTTGATGTAATCCCGGTTACTGTGCCTATCTGGTGAGCTCCAGAGGGAGGATGGGGGCAGAAACCGGTCTTGGGCTGTCGAAGAGGCTNGTGGCAGTGAACCTCGGAACTGGGGAAAACTGCTACAGGGTAGTACTGACAGAACTGTCGCTGTCGGTGTAATGAATGTCATGAGAGTATGTCTTGACACACGAGGGGAAAATATCGATTAGAAAGAGACCATAATCTATTGTGAGGCAATAAGTACTCCCCTAATGAAAGGAAGTGTGCGTGAGATATTCGGCCTACCCAATCCTTAGAAATTAATTTGACTACGGTGAAAGCAAAGGTGGCAAAATAACATCATAAAAATTTTCCATTTGTAAGTTTGATGTAAACTTCCTAAACTTTTAAGTAGTTCTCTGTCAAGCAAAATATTTCGCAATTTTAATATCGTACCACCTGAAACAACAGAGAGCATGTGTACAGCACACTTGGTTGAGAAGCTTCACAAAAGGGTAATTATTTCTAAGTGGCTCTATGACTCCAATTAGGAAATTTCATGAACTACTACGGATATATTGACAATAAAAGCATGAATATCAGATATCATATAAAATGACAAAGTTTTCCTCTATTCAACAGCTTATCCAATATGAGAGTTTTTGACCGGTTTAAAAAAATGCGTATTGAATTTTTAGTCCTATTTACCCTTCCAAAATGGACAGCCGAACAACCCTTAGAAATTGGGGCGGGAGTGATCAGAACTTTATCCATAATTTGGCCAAAAGTTGATCGGAGGTTACATTAAAAGCAGGATGAGGTTTGCGACCGGAGAGCCCATTTTGCCAAAAATAGTTTTTTTCAAGAAATTTGCTCCGCGGATGTTGCATGATAAACGGGACTCAGTAACATGCGAAATACACTATCCCTGAGAATTATCCTTAGGCAAGTGCTTTTGAATATTTCAATACTTTTACAATCTCGAGAGAACACAACCCACTTTCAACCACGAACCCCTTCAAGGATAGGGTTATGTAATTCAGTGACTCCGGTTTTTCTCTACCAATCCAATACTGATATTGTGGTGGTTAAAGAACACGCTTTATTACGGGCTGGTTGTAAAATTAAGGAATTTTTCAAAGGGAAATAGCTTTCCGTTTCCAAGCTATCCAATGGGCAGGTGAACTTTTCCAGAAGGAACTCTCAGCCTGTACCTGTCTAGTCGCAGTCACAACATAAACCTCCTGACACCCAGAGAGAGGCATATTACGCAGAATGTCACTGCTGATTTTCACAGGACGGAACACACTGCTCACAAATTTTCTGAGAGGGTTTGGCAGCCCACCACCACACTTGTTCTTCTTTGAGCTCATCAGATAGGCGGAATCCTCGAACTTCCGTCAAACTGACATTTCAACTGAGCCGAAATTTTACGAAATTCCCAGAGGAAATACAACCATTTGTACATATTTTCGGTTTAACCCCGGGTCTAAATGAATCCCAGCTGAACCACTCGTTTGTGATGTTCTTTAACGGAGTGTTCCGCAAGAAGACTGTCTCGTTTTCAGCTGGTACGATACTCGAGATAACGATATCTCGACGAACACTGCCGACAACTGAGAGATTTAGCTGTGATTCAGTTCAGTGTCCTATTGATAGGTTTGTTTAATCACTTGTGTACAGTTTAATGGTGGTCAAGTGGAAGACAAAGTTGACTGAACCTTGAGGACTGCACCGAAAAAGGAAATCGATTGTCGGCTATCGACGAGTTTCCAGCAACATTATGCGTACCAACCAAACAGTGAGGCTATTTTTGCGTGGCATTTCCAGACGAAGAGTAATACAATCAATTCTGACCGAATACTTGTTCGAATCGAGATCTCCGTTGTGCAGAAAAGCGTTGTCCCCAATAGGATCACAAAAAATAAGCTAGTCAATTTCAGGTCTCTTGGTCACTGAAAAAGTTTCAGTCCCCAATGCACAACAAGTTCAAAACTTTACACTGGATCGGTCGCTTCCGGTGCTATCACGGATTGTGCATTCACTTCCGTGAAAGTTGAAGTCTACAAGATTGGAATGTCGCAGGTTCTGCGTAAGTTTGTGCATTCTTCCCAGAGAAGGGTAGATCAGGAAAAAATGAGAACCAACACCAATAGTCAGGCCAATAAATGCTACAGATCAGGGTAGAGGGGCTGAGTAACAGAGAAGAAACTCTGAGGCTCAGACCGTTTTAGAAAGAACGGACATTTGTATTGGCGGTCGAAAGCTTGCTACCTGTGTGAAATTTAATAAAGTACTCCATTCCTAAGGAGAACACCTTCGGAGAGTTTGTAAACGTATTTCTGTTGGAACTTTTCCTTGGGAATTAGCATCCATGAAAACCATTATATATAT
>NW_008751681.1:2924452-2929287 GCF_000715545.1 Opisthorchis viverrini
GATCATCAGTAGGTCCCTTATCCTCAGTACAACCATGTACTGGGTTTTTCTCTGATAGAATTTCAAAAGAAAAATGGGTAGCCAGGACCAAAAACAAATTGAAAAATGTTACCAGTGCCCCAGAACGTTGGTTAGGCCTTTGACAACTGGAGACCCATCATGTCTGACTTTTTGTAGCTAGTACTTACTAAAGGTTTTCGCTCGAATGTTACCGTTTCCCGCAGCCGAAATGCCTACGTCCTATGAAAACGTCCTCCGAGGAACGCAAGGATAATCACAAGGTGCTCTCCGTGGGCGGGAGTGATTTCCTTACAAACTAAAATGCATGCGGTTTTTGTCGAAGAGATCCCATTCAACAAACACTCATTCGCACATGCATTTGGATTTCACAAGAGACGCAGCTGAATCCGGCTGAATGTCGCGTTTGTGATGTCGAAATGTTTCCAAATTGAGATCAAGTAGAGCATAAGGTTGATGTAATCCCGGTTACTGTGCCTATCTGGTGAGCTCCAGAGGGAGGATGGGGGCAGAAACCGGTCTTGGGCTGTCGAAGAGGCTTCAGCAACCTTACGAATAGTGCGTTACGTCTAGATTCCATTCAGTTACTTTCACATTATCTCAGCCGTTCAAAAAATTTCCTGTTCGACTAGACTTAAGCACCTCCATTTAGAAAAATGCATTTCAAATATCGCCGATATCTTTCTGAGTAAAGAAAGCGTGCAACTTAGCCATCAGAAGAGTTGCGATGACACTCAATGCATGCAAAACATTCCTCACGTTTCCTACATTGCAGAGCATCGTACATGCTTACAGTTTCAGGTTAATATCGGAACCCCCTGCTGCCCATTTCGCCCTCTATCTGACTGTCTGAATGAAACCATGGGCGATAGTGCTTGTTTCACTGTTTCTGTAATGCTTCATAATCAGGGAACCGCTCACACCGTCTGGGCTGGTACACGGTGTTCTCTCTTGACTTTCTGAAAACGGATATAGAAGTGGGACAGTTTATATTCCGTTTTAGAGAATACACAGCTAATCCACTTCTAGGACCTCTAGGACCGCTGGGACATGTTTACTGGATGTGTTTCACCACCACTGTATTCAAGTGTGCAACAGAGAATGAAAGGCTGATGGACACATGGCGATGACATCAACTACTCGGGTTACACTGCTTCAGTTGTTGACAAAAAATGCAGTGTGGGAAGCTGGATTCACTAAAGCATGGCCTCCAATAACGATTCAAGCATATCCGATCCACTCATAATGAGGGAACGGGAAAATATTTTGTCTGCAAGATTGCGCATACAGCTAAGTAGTTTATGTATACTAGAAACTACCCAGGTCCATTTAGGTGAACAATTTTTGACATAATTCGACTGACAGCTAATTTTTCGACAAATTGCAATGTAAAAACAAGGTTTTTTTTACTGGAAAACAATTTGAGGTTTGCTATGGTTAGTGAGAAACCCTATTCACTTAGAGAAAGCACGTTATTTGAAATCCGGAAAACGTGGGTCTTAACCACAACCAACCGCCGAAACGGAAGAACGGCGGTACGAACTAAGAACGATCTATGAATAAGGCTCTTTTTGCGCAGTCTGTCCTGCCTTATTCTCCCACCCTAGTTCTTACAATAGTTTTCGCCAGAACGATCGCACAATTGAGACAATTCAAGCTTCATTTACAGGTGTTTTGGGACACATAATGCCCGAGGTGGTATTCTTCATGAAGGAGATACACTATCCCGTGAACTTGTTAGGAGGGATCACTATGAACAGGTGTAGTGTGTAGGAAGGAAAAGAAGTTGTTAAACCGTGGCAAAGTGGTTTTTCGGTTTTAAACGAAACACAACGACAAGCAGTCCCTCTGGTTTGGGGAATTCAGTCTCCTTCACTCGTATAAAGTCTGTCCACAGAGGAAGAATACTTCTGACGTACTCCAGAAATGGTCCCCCTCAGTTCTGACCAACCCAACTAAAATCACAATAAATCCATCAGGATAATGAGGAAGCGATAGGCAGGCATGATTCCTTCAGCATACTTGCACTGAAAGACATTCCGCATCGTTTCTGATGGGATATTTAACTTAATGATCAGCGAGGTCTGCGCCTTGCTGGTTTTCGACTAACCCGAATATCTTTTAACTTGCCTTAGGTTTTAAAAAACCGTCCTAATTTGATAGAACTATAATCACAAACACGGTTGTATAAACTTTCACCAATAGGGTAGTAAAAGTACGTATGTCTATACAGCCCAATTGGAAAAAAATTCACAATTTACCGGGCTTTTTTTCAAAGACGCCGGGTACAGCTCCAAGAAGCTATCAGAGCTTATGTTTTCCTCACAGCCGCAAATTACTAACCGCAAAATGCTCATTTTGAACCATCTTCAAAGCCCAAACGGGTAGCGCCATACTGCTAGCAACATATTACGCCCACGCAAATAATCATGGTAAAGCAGTTATTTTATTAATAAGGATGCAGAGAGTGGATGTCAGGTGTTAGGGGTCCAAACGCTTCATTGGTTTTCAGAGGCCATACCCCGTTTCCAAAAGTGTTCTTGATGTTTACCAGTGTACAACTTCTAACAACGGCTAATATGAGTTAAGTCCTGCCACTAACCATTCCGGCTAAGTGACAATAGTAGGTTTTACACAAATCAGAAGTGGTGTGGTCATCCAGCGGTTGATTTCCAGCATTTCCAGGGTTCAGAAGTCATTCGCAAACCTAAAATCAGGTCCGATTTAAGTCTCATTTTAGAGTGCAGCCCTACTCATGCATGTCAAAAGATACTCAGTAGCAGTAGAAAATGAGCAGCTTTCTACTTTAAGTTGCACTTACATAAACGACGGAAAAAAGAAGACCTAACAATGGGTACGGAAGCGCACCTGGATGGTTGGTTTTCGGTGATTATTTTCATTAAGTTTCGCCCAAAGAAGGCCATACCATGAAGTGGATTGACCTGTGTTCGGGGCCTGATAGGAAGAATTAGAAACTGGAAGCACTCTTCTCATGCACAATGATTTTACTTTGACTGAACCTATCGGTATTTATTTCTCAGCAGAAATCAAATAGGAAGAGCTCGATTGTGGTAGCAGGGGAGTTTGTAAGAAAAAGGCTAAACATACTCAGCCAGTATGATCAGTTTCCCAAGCGAATTATCCTCTGTACCTGAAATGTTTTTGGCTTCAATGAGATAAATCATAATTATAGGGTAAAAGGCTCCAGAATTAGGGATTTTACGCCACAGGATATCTTTTTGTCGGGCAGTTAACGCGGGCCACATTCATTTAAAAATCCGCTCAGCTTAAATATGTAGAAATTTGCTGCAAACTGGGATTCGGTGATGAAAATTAAGCTGTACAGGATTGAATACGCAGCGAACTGCCGAAGCTTCTCCGGTTAGTGTTGAGTCAAGAAAGATGTTCCGATATCTTGAAAAATACCACAACTAAATCACAGAGTAGACTTTGCATGGCCTAATCAGTTAATGATTATTACCAAGAGCTCCAACCAATATTCCACTGAGTCTACTGTTAAAACGAAATTCGCTTGTAAATAGGTGTGTGACTCCGCTTGGATAAGATCATTTTATCAAACATCAAAATTAGCTAAAAACTAGATGCGACGCAATGGAAGGCCCCACTGCTTGTTCACTGGCAATGGAATGAGCACAAACTTCCATAAGACTTGAGCAGTAGGGATTGTGTGCTACTCTTAACAATCCGTTGTAATTTTTGCCGCTTTTCCACAATTCATTCGCAGTGAACGTATCCCACGGCGGATCAAAAGTCACCGAGAAGCAAGTTCCACCGCCATAGACAATTCTATATAGTATTGATGATGTTTATAAGCACTCATTTATTCTTTCCAAGGTCAACTGACCGAAACGTATCCCACGGCGGATCAAAAGCCACCGAGAAGCAAGTTCCACCGCCATGGACACTTTTATATAGTATTGATGATGTTTATAAGCATTCATTTATTCTTTCCAAGGTCAACTGACCGATTTTCAACCTTTCCATTTACTTAAAAGGCTTACAAGGCTAACGAATGCTATGTCTGTTACGAGAGTCTGCTGAGCTTCAGTTCGTGGTTAACCTACACTGTCTTTCCAACAGCCTGTTTGTTTCACTGACTAAAACTTGCAGGCAGTCTACTATCAGTTTCAGTCTATTTCAGGCTCTTCGGTAGCGGGTAGTTTTGAAATGGTGGTAAAGCGTACTGAGGAAATACATTTTGCTAGCATGCATATCTGCCTAACTGAACCTCCAGTCAGAATCACGGAGCTCATTCAGTTTGAGAACGTCTTCAAATAATGATTCATTTGAGGACCTGTTGAACTCCCCTCTAAAGATAAGTGAGTAAATCTCTCTTCAGCTAAGGTAGAAGATCGTCTATCTGAGGAGACAGATGTAGAGAAATCACGGTGGGTTGTTGGCAGGCTTTATAAGACCTACGATTTATACTGTTATAAAGCCTCGCAAAGGAAGCACGAGTAAATCTCTCTTCAGCTAGGATAGAAGATCGTCTACCTGAGGAGACAGATGTAGCGAAATCACGGTGGGCTGTTAGCAGGCTTTATCAGACCTACGATTTATACTGTTATAAAGCCTTTGAGGGCTTGATTGTTTCAAATTCCCTCTAGAAACCCGATAAGAATGTGATAGCAGATGTTTCAATAGGCCAGAAACCCACCCGAGTACCAAGAGTGGAAGCAGTGTTTGAATTAAATCATGAATAACTCACTTGCAAGACCGATCATCACACTCAAAAATCTGCGCAGAAAAAATTCTCCTAAGCGTAGAATTAATAGAAAGTTGCCGGTTTGACTGTC
>NW_008751681.1:2929662-2957304 GCF_000715545.1 Opisthorchis viverrini
GGCAGTTAACGCGGGCCACATTCATTTAAAAATCCGCTCAGCTTAAATATGTAGAAATTTGCTGCAAACTGGGATTCGGTGATGAAAATTAAGCTGTACAGGATTGAATACGCAGCGAACTGCCGAAGCTTCTCCGGTTAGTGTTGAGTCAGGAAAGATGCTCCGATATCTTGAAAAATACCACAACTAAATCACGGAGTAGACTTTGCATGGCCTAATCAGTTAATGATTATTACCAAGAGCTCCAACCAATATTCCACTGAGTCTACTGTTAAAACGAAATTCGCTTGCAAATAGGTGTGTGACTCCGCTTGGATAAGATCATTTTATCAAACATCAAAATTAGCTAAAAACTAGATGCAACGCAATGGAAGGCCTCACTACCTGTTCACTGGCAATGGAATGAGCACAAACTTCCATAAGAATTGAGCAGTAGGGATTGTGTGCTACTCTTAACCATCCGTTGTAATTTTTGCCGCTTTTCCACAATTCATTCGCAGTGAACGTATCCCACGGCGGATCAAAAGTCACCGAGAAGCAAGTTCCACCGCCATAGACAATTCTATATAGTATTGATGATGTTTATAAGCATTCATTTATTCTTTCCAAGGTCAACTGACCGATTTTCAACCTTTCCATTTACTTAAAAGGCTTACAAGGCTAACGAATGCTATGTCTGTTACGAGAGTCTGCTGAGCTTCAGTTCGTGGTTAACCTACACTGTCTTTCCAACAGCCTGTTTGTTTCACTGACTAAAACTTGCAGGCAGTCTACTATCAGTTTCAGTCTATTTCAGGCTCTTCGGTAGCGGGTAGTTTTGAAATGGTGGTAAAGCGTACTGAGGAAATACATTTTGCTAGCATGCATATCTGCCTAACTGAACCTCCAGTCAGAATCACGGAGCTCATTCAGTTTGAGAACGTCTTCAAATAATGATTCATTTGAGGACCTGTTGAACTCCCCTCTAAAGATAAGTGAGTAAATCTCTCTTCAGCTAAGGTAGAAGATCGTCTATCTGAGGAGACAGATGTAGAGAAATCACGGTGGGTTGTTGGCAGGCTTTATAAGACCTACGATTTATACTGTTATAAAGCCTTTGAGGGCTTGATTGTTTCAAATTCCCTCTAGAAACCCGATAAGAATGTGATAGCAGATGTTTCAATAGGCCAGAAACCCACCCGAGTACCAAGAGTGGAAGCAGTGTTTGAATTAAATCATGAATAACTCACTTGCAAGACCGATCATCACACTCAAAAATCTGCGCAGAAAAAATTCTCCTAAGCGTAGAATTAATAGAAAGTTGCCGGTTTGACTGTCGTTATATCTTTCCGGTTAGGCTGGTTCCCCAAATTTTAGCTCATTATTCTATCGGCAATTCAAACGGACAGAATCTCACGCTCCCACCAGCTTGCTATACAAACAGGCAATCTAGATAGACGGATGTCCTTCTAGCTTGGGTCAAGGTGGAGGTCACCTTAAGGTGCATTCGAACACAACATCCAATGATAAAGCACCATTTAGGGTTGAAAAGTACGAAAAAATTGGACTCACTTCGGGGAAGTTATCCGAACCATTTGGCGAGGTTTCTTTCAGAAGGGTAGAGTGACTAGGAAACTGGTTTGTATAGTCTTCCACAGGCCATATTTCCAAAACTCTGGATTTTCTAGCACTGTCCGTCACCTCACAGTTCATCGTTTCCTCAATAGGATCGCTGGACGGTGTCTTGATGCCAAACTTCCCCCGTTCTGAAGGTATACGAAGCAAATCCCGGTCGTCATCGAAACAGCGTTGAACAATCACGCTAGGAGAAAGGTCACATTCACCGTTCTGGTGGAAGTTCAGAGGAGAGTCACTTGAGGCATTGGGTGAATTTTCCTCCTGTGACAATTGCCTACTAAGACCATTCGAGTCACTTACCGGGGAACTCTGTTCCCGGATTGCTGCGCATGACTTTTTATGATAATAGTAGGATGCACCCCATCGATATCGTTTTGCACAGCCGGGACATTGATACTTTCCCTCTGCACTGTGCTTTCCTTCAACATGCTGCTTGAGCGAAAGTCTTGAGCTAAATTCCTTTCCACATTGCACACACAGTTTGTGGGATACCATTCCATTTGTGAGAGGGGTCGATGGAAGTGCATACTCAGACTGCTCAAGTAGGTCACTTCCAGTCTCAGGTGTCCTGGCCAATCCAGAGCATCCGAAACCTGCAGCAGCTGCCGCATTGGCCAGCACAGTCGCCATCGCAGCCATCAAAGACGTAGACGAGTCCAGGTGTTTCGAAGATGATTCAGGAAAGCTTCCAAAGTTTTTCGAGTAATGCAAAAGATTTTGGTTCAGTCCCCTTTGATCTGAGAAGAAACGGGGACCTTTGCAGTCATTTTCGTTTTGATCCGACTTGTCTTGTCTTTCGTCTGTCTCCGTAGGTCTTTTAGGATTGGGGACATCCTGATTTATTTTCTGATACTCACCCGTTCCGCTTACCGTTGTTTTGGTTTGCATTGGAATAAAGCCACAATCTTTTCCGGAATGATGGTTAGCCGCCGCAAAATCAGGTGAACCAAACAAGTCAGACCAGATGTGATTACCCGAGTCATTTATAGGATAGTTCAGTCGGCTCTCATGTGTCTCGTCTGCTTTCTTGAGATCTGTTCCTTTTTCGGTCTTCATTTTCTCCGCCAACCTACTAACGGTAAATCTTTCCTGGCTTGGGAGTTCATCAATCTCCAAAACAGAATTCTGGCTCACCGGATGTTCGTCTCCATCGGTTTCCTTGCCTTGCTTGACAGAATGCCCCAGTTGCAGCTCGGTGGATGGATTAGATCCTACAGGAAAATGGCCGCGTCCGAATGGAAAGGGTAATAATGGAAATACGGGGGGAAACCAGGGGGAGCTCAAATTCTGCCTTGTTTCCGAAGCCTTTTTCAGTGGATCCAAGCTCACAAGATGCTGTAGCGCTGAACAGGTAGGCATATGTACTAAGTATAGTGTAATGTCTTCAAAATGAGTTCCACATACGCACTTAAGGACCCCATGATCCACTTGAGGCAGTACCGATGAGGCTTTGGGCGATGAAGAAGTTACTTTGTCTAGCCGACCACAGCCGTCCGGTGATGAGCTGATTGTAGGTGACAATAAACTCGGAGGTAGGCTGGGTTTGAGATCAGTATTAGCTGTGGCGTTCATTAGCGGGACTGATGAATTCAGAGATGTCATCGGTTGGCTTGAGGGGGTCGTGGATAAAAACGGGGAGAAGAATCCAGACGGGATGAGAGGTGTTGTCTGAATATTGTTGTATGGCGTTGTGCCTGGAATGCATGGCAGTGACGTCTGTGCAGTGCCTTGGGTGCGGATGTAAGGATCTGCTAATCCCAATGGTGGCGGTATAGGTGTGAGCGGAAAACGCACACCCATTGCTGCGGCCGCTGCCAGTGCGGCGAAACCCATGGGTTCCCTTTCAGCCATTGAGTGACAGTGGGTTTCGGAAATGTTATTGGCCGAAAACCAATCCGGAGGGCTCGAATTATGAGACAATGGTAATGGAAAGGGTGGGAACAACACCATTGGATTTGAAGGTACTTTCCCAGTTTGCGGTGAAGCGTTGTGCGAAAAGATGCTAGAAATTGGAGGAAAACGTCCTGATCCGATGGTGGAAGAAAGCGGAGTTTCGCTGGCGGCTACAGTGTGTGATCGTGAATTGAGGGCACATGAAACTGTCATTCCTCCTGAGTTGTTGTCTATACTTGTGCCACTGGTTACTGGTGGTCGTTTCTTGCAGGTTCTTTGATGGTGGTAGAAAACTGGAGGCCACCGGTACTTTTTTGCACAATAACGACAGGTGTATTTCGGTGGGTAGTGAATATGCATGTGTTGATCAAGTAAAGCTTTGGATTTGAAAGCTTTTATACAGTGGCAACATTTGAAAGGCCTTGACAAGTCTATGTTGCCAATGGATGAGTCAGGAGTCGAATCTGTTGTCTTCAAAGAAGATCCACGTTGAAAGGGCTTAGAGGTCATCGAGTTTGTAGGTGGTGGGGCCGCTGGTGGATATCCCAATTTTGGCGAGAAATACTGATGTGTCATCGAACCTCCTCTTGGGAGTCCACACATTCCCAAAGGTTGTAAAAGACCAAGAGGGAAACGAGTCAGTGATGGTTCTTTCGTGGGGGATGATCGTCCAATTTCATAACCTTTGTTCATATGAAACGTAGTTGGGAGAAACATATTAGGGCTTAAAGAAAGTGCAGAGGATGCAGAGAAATGGTTCCAAGGGGCAGGGGACGTTCCGTTTGTAGACAGAGGAACTGATGAGTGGGATGGCAATGGGGATAGCTTATTCTGTTCCCCACTCATTACTTTCTGCACAGAAGACGCACTAGATGAAGCAGTTTGAGGAGCCATTTGATTGCATTGGCCAAAATGTTTCAAAAGTTCATTGGTGTTTTGGAACCCACCTCGACCACAGCCAGTACAGCTGAGAGGCCTGTGTCCTGACATTAAATCAACAGTGTTTGGAGCGGGTGGATGACGATCACGAATACTACCTGACCCTGGGTTATGATGTCCACCGACAAATACCGTATCTGATTCGCCACCCCGCGTTTCAGACGTTCTTTTACATCTGAGCTGATGCTTTAATAGATTTGGCAGCCATCCGAAGGTGTCTGTGCAGTGACAGGTAAACTTTCCTTTCAAATTATGTTCTGATTCGAAGTGATGCAGTAAGCTGTCAACACTTTTCACCGAAAATTTACAGTCTGGACACTGAGTTAAGGTATTTGCACAGACGTCTTCTGGACGCAACGAAAGATCCAGTGCATTAACATAGGTATTGTTACTGGAGACAGTCTTGGACGATGCCGGAATTGGAATATCTACTGGTAGCCTGGGAACATTCCCATTCGTAGAACTGTTCGTGTCTCCTCTATGAGAACCTTGCAACACAACCGGAGGAGCCAAGGGGGAAGAATTTCTGCTGTTATTTAGGATAGTTGATGACGCGACGGCTGCGGCAGCTTCTGCGAAACTGGTGGCCGTCTTTGCAAATTCAACACATTGACGTGCATGCTCAATAAAATTCGTAGAATCGCTAAAGCTTCGACCACACGGACACGGAAGGCTATTGGATACCAAATAGTTGGAACTCGACAGAGGACTAGACGAGACGATGTCAGCTAGATCTGGGCAGTGCCGTTTTCTCGGACTGGGTTCATGTGAACTGCTACTGTTGGTTTCACGATATGATACTGATAAATGCGACTCACCCTCCTCCTGTTTCGCTTGAAATGCCGTTCTTTCTTCAATGTTTTCTCCAGATGAAGTTCTGTGCATGAAACCGACTGGTGAAGTACGTGAATTTGCTTGAAGTCCTGGTGATTCCGGGGTGTGTCGTAAAGAGTACATAGAAGTTTGCTGTCCGTGGTTGGGTTCCATATTTTGGACGAAATGCTGTTTCTTTGTTTTAGAATGAGGTTCGAGGGGAACGGGTGATATCACTGACATTGGTTGCTTCACCGGACCAAGTTAAGTGATTAAGCGTTACTCACTGGAGTGCTAGCCGAGTGACGCAGACTCAGTTTGAAATCCAAAACTGCATAACAGGTGAACTGACGCGTGTTGCAAGGATGTATGGTATTGGACTATCTGAACTTTTCGGTATTTGGTTGTACATAATGAGCGACGCGCGATGCTGCCTGCCTGCCAGTCAGTTTGCCTGGCCGCCTGTCTACCCCTATTTCAGACCCCCTAGCATCTTTACATCTGTTTAATCCGCCTACCCTTAACGAAAGGCTCACATAACCTACTCGCCTTAACCCATCAATTCACATAAAGTATGGACTGAAACTAATGGCCCAAAAGCGCGTGTATGTGTGTGTATGCACGCACGCCTGTTCATGTGCTCGCGTGCGTTTGGGTGCGTCAGCGCAAATGCGCCGATCGCTCTGGTAGGCTGTTGTACCTTATGGCACGATGCAGGTGCTTTCTTATGTCTCCACGCATGCATGCGTTTAGGCCAATGAAACTACTACTTGAACGATGTGCCGTATCGGTTCATTCCGATCCGTTGCGCCGTGGGCCAGACACACCGCAGACAAAAACGTTTAATGTCTGTCTCTGAAAACTACATGAAACTTCCAAGTCGAGTTTTCATGGAAACGTTCTTCTTGGATTAGGTGTACAGTCTGGTGTTGTCTTCAAATTAAGCCAAACGACGGAAAGCCACCACTCCTATGTTTTCGACAAGACTAGGTGACAAAGCATCCACTCGACGAACATTCCGAGAGTACTATGCAACAAAATTTGGCATCCTGGATAGCGCATTGTAAGACTTCACGAGTTCCAGATACAGAGAAATTCAAACCAAATAATGTCTGCAGCTTTTTCTATCTTGGTACCTCAGTATGAGTTTGACGAATTCTGGGGCGAATTCAATACACACTTTACAGCGGCTTTCTATGAGTATTCAATTGCTGATGACAAACGGTGGACGAAGTCTGGAACAATACTGATGAGACATAATAGCCAAAATAGCCCATTATTAAGCTCGAATAAAAGCGAAGCACAGTTGGCATTAAATTCTTCAAGGGTTATGTTCTTTCCTGGTTAGGCAGATATTGAAAATATCGAAGACCTCCTTCATAGGCAGTGCGCAAAAACGGATCGGATGCAGGTTACTACAGGGTACAAAGCTAAACATGCAGCGGTGGTTGAGCGTGAAATCCATGCATGCGACTTTCTATTCAAAGAGAAGCATAGGGCCTGCAGAGTTCCTTGTTAAGGAATCAAAGCGTTAGTCGGGTAGGTGGATCGAGCAATTTGTTCAAGAAGAAGACTGACACCGTGGGACTTTTGTCATGGTCCCGGATTTTATTTACCGGCAAAGTTCATATGGGTTGCAAGAACATACTGAGTCTATAAGGTAACAGGACAATAGGGAATTCCGTTCGTGTTTTCTTCTCTCTTTCCTTTACCATCAGAACATCAGAACAAATCATTATTGCTATTTACCCTGAGGAAACAGGTATTGTATAGACGTAGTGCAATACTCTTAAGGTTGCTGGAAATTCTTCGACTCTCTCTTTCCGTTAACATCAGAACATCAGAACAGATCATTATTGCTATTTACCCCGGGGAAACAGGTACCGTATAGACGTAATGCAATACTCTTATGGTTGCTGGAAATTCTTCGACAGCGCACGACCGGTTTCACGCTCCTCAGGTAGGCGCAGTCCCCGAATTTCCGTCAACCTTATGTTCCACTTGAACCCGAATTGCACGAAATTGACGAAATACACGAAGTTGCAAGCAAATTCAGTTTTGCGAGAGGCTCACCTGGAACCCCACTGAAGCTCTCGTTAATGATGTTTTTAGGCATCTGAATTTGCTGCACCAGACTGCCTCATGTTCCGGTTCGTACGGATTTTTCCGGATATTTGTACAATCATCCGAAGATGTCCGCTTGAGTATGTGGGTTCAGTATCCCATCATTATCAAGTAGGTTGAATGCGTTGATATTAGTTGTGTGAAGTCACGATCATACAATACACAACCTTCGTGCTCTTGAGAACAACAGTCAACGTCTGCGTAAGTTCAGGAGAACTGGAGTATCCGTTTGCGTCAGCAGTCAGCGGTAGCGACACATTGAAAAAAACGTGATTTATTGCAGCTCTATGGAGAACCCACGGTGCTAAGAAGTCTTGCAGACAAGCCGACAAACTGAGGGTACAGTTTCAATAATTCTCGAACAAATGCTATCGCGGACTACCCTTGTTAATTCACCACAGTGATTAAGATCAAGACTACCGGCTATCGACAAGGCGAAAATCCAGTGAAATAGATGGAGGAGTCGAGAATGAACAAGACAATTCACACGACGTATTTATTTGCCTCTGGTGGTGAGGAGAGTGATAATTTTCAGTAGAAATTTTGCTCTGCAACCCGAGCCTATCTATTCTGGAAATCCATGAAGCATTGTACAGCTGTTTCACCCTTGTTGGGAAACATTGCATACTTCACAAAGCTCAGCGACTTTCCGACAAGACTGATTTAGTGTTTTAAACCATCCTGAGCCAAAGGAAATGGAAAATGATAAAGAAAATTTTGTTGCTATCCACTGAACGATGCGTACGCAGCGTCCTGATGAAACTATCTGATCATAAGCCTACTGAAAAGCGTTTGCGTAATGTGGGCAGACATCAACAAGGTTGACGAATCTTGTACAACGTTAGATTCGGCAAAGCAGTCGCTGCATCTTGAAAATTCCCTACATCGAAGAATGAATTCGAAACGAAATTATGTCAAAACTTGATTTGGTTGCAGTCTCAAACCTGGTAACTAATTTTTGCTGAAAAACGGATAGTGGTGTAGCTTGAGAGAGAGAGACCGTAAAAACGGGAGAGGTTACCTTCTTCAAAGATATCATGGAAACTGAACTCAGGATGTTCATGCGCGGATTCAGCTATTCGCTCAATTGGGTTTACAAAGGTAGAGGGGCTTATTGGTATTTCACTTCAAGGAGTGAGCACTGTGGACGAGATGAAATCTTTAGCCACTAGGAGTTGCCCTGATTTCAGACGACGTCAAACGGTTACGGGTGAAGAAAATGTAAATCGTGCTGTTGCGGCGCAGAAAATAAAACATGCATTCTGTAAGCTGCTTTGCATCGTTGTCAGCCCGAGTAAGAAACAGGACGGTTTGCTCGGACATAAGCTTGCCTAAAGCCATCACTTCAGATACCAGCGGACCCGGAGATAATGTGCTGCTACCACCGAAATCAAGGCATGCTAGAGTGCATAAAATGGTTCCCCGAAACTTACACATTGCTTAAAACTTGTGTTTACATAGTTTGGGATTGTTTCGGTATGAGAAAAACTGGCTGACTGAGATTCCGTTGTTTTAACTCTACCTGACAGTAATTCTGCCCCTGAGATAATAATAGATCAATCCAGACCACATCTATCACTGTCGAATGAACAAATTTAAAAGAAGAGCTACTACTTCAGTTCAGGGCAGAGTCTAAACTGCTTGAGTGATCTATCCAAATCTTGACAGAGCGATGCCTAATGGGTTTTGTGGGATATATGGATGAGCGAATTCCGGGTACGCAAGTTACTAACTCCTATTGTCCGCCGGGTCAATCCAGTGTTCTTTGCGACAATATAAGGGTTGTTTTCTTCCTAGGAGATTGATAGAAATTACTCAGGTACCGATAATGGATTCTGTCAATTAGGAAGCTCAGTGAGTAGCTGCTGTCCATAGATTTTCATTAATCGTACCTCGTTCTTAGAGGCCAATTTAAGATTTAGGATGTCGTCTAGAAGAAACTTAGGTAAATCTCTCATTTGTGACATCCGTCAAGTGGATTCACTGCATCGGCAAAAAGCCACTTTATTTATGCTTAAGGACGATATTAAGTGTACTGGAACACTGTACTTAGTTCTCCTAGGGGCATTTTGCTTCTTAAAAGTCAACTTACTTCTGGCCAGTAGCTGTCTTACATATTTCCGCTCCAAAGTCCGTGGTACCATCAATCATGTTGTGAAGGGAATGTCGCAAGTTTATTCATAAACATGGTTAATGTTTCGTCTGTTAGTGCGCAATAACTAATGTATGACGCCTGTAGTTCAGTGGTGGGGAACTTCTCCCTGCACACACTGTTATGCCATCAATTTTGGTCCAGTGATAGTTTGGAAACGTCCGTTCGCTGAACTGGTTCCTCCGGATCAACCTTGACGCCAATTGAGTGCAGGCCGCATCCCATTCAGCACCACTCATGCAGTCTCTGCTTGTCCGACTGTGGTAGTTTGGACTCCGCAGCAAGATTGCTCCAGAATCACCACTTTTGCGTTGTACAGGCAACGGATTCTATATCTATTCCAGCAGATAGTATCGGCAGATTTTAAAATCATATTTACCTATGACAGCACAATAACTCTTTGAGAAATCGATACTGTAAACGACCAGAGGATGTTCTAATGGCCGAACATGTCAGTAGTTCTTCCTGGGTAAAAATAAAACAGTGAGGAGTCGTAAAGTTTGCGTGGAAGTTTGCGGAAGTTTGTATGAAACAGCTGAACTTCCTTAGCAGACTTAACTACCTTTCAAAGGATCTGAAACGATTTTTTCATTCCAATGATTTAAATTTTCCGTCGATAAATGAGTGAACGGGAATACATGCAGTCGCGCATCACCTTACCTTGAGTTTATAAGAAGTGCGTCCAAAAGTAAACTAAGGACTTGGCCTGCTTTCGCCGAAAAACGGCTTTGCTATCAAGGTGAATATTTGTATTTCAAGTTGTGTTCTGTTTGATACGCACTATGACGCTTTGTGACGAAACGTTTTAAGAGGATTGTACGTGAGTTGGGCGAGTGAACAAGAAAACCTGAGAAAGTAGAAGCTCGTCTGCTCATTGCATGTATTTTCTTCTCAGGTGCCTCTTCATGATGGCTGATCGTGAGATATTCATAACTGGAACCATTTGGATGAGGTGAAATCCAATGCAAACTCGCTCTCTATGAGGATACATTTCGACACATGTGGTATATAGCTCGAGGCAATTAAAGTTAATCAGACAATTGACTTAAATCACAAAGATTAATCCTCACTTTGTACTACCGAACTAATCCACCGACTTACTGCCTGTTCATAGGGTTTGGATTAGGGTAGCAGGTGTTTTCTGCAGACCAGTCGGATCATTTTGCACACGGGCAGAACTAATCCGGACAGGACATATTGACGGAGGTCAACGAAGGTCAACGATCGTTGCAGTCACACAGCCCGGTGAAAATGAGAATGTTTCAAGCTTAATCAAGAACCACTAGTGGAAATATGCCACCTTGGTTGTTTTCGCTTGTACCTCGTTTGGTTTTTTTGAGAATTTTTCTTACTTGTTGGTTTACGTAATATGCAAATAAACAGGGCTCTGGAGGTCATGTGGCGAGAATTGAGTAAGTTCCGAAAACCGTGACAGTCCCCGTGGAAGACCTAAAATACCAGACTGTTTATCGCCCCTGTTTTACTCAGAACTTTTATTATTACATAGTGTGTTGAAAATACAAATTAAGTCCACTGTTTGAAACTGTCCTTTTCCGCTTTTCAAAATACTGGGTAGTATATCCTGCAGGAAATTCCAAATTGGCAGCTTTTATTGCTGAGTTCCCAAATTTACCGATTTCCTTATCAACCTTCCTGAACAGGATGTAATGCTATAATCAAGATGATTGCGTAGCTACGACAGAGACCCTCTAAGTGTGCTTCTTCCTCTCCCAAATGTGGGCACACTGCCTGGCCCTAGTGGAAGTACCCCACTTCATTAATGGTTTAGCTACACAACCATGCTTATAGAGACCTGAAAATCTTGGCAATTTTGACGATACTACTCCACGCAGGACGAACTCTTGACCGAATTTAGAGCACGTAAAAAGCGACCGTTATACAGTCTGGCGTCCTTCCAAATTTGGCTGCAGAATATTTGAATGACAGTTTCACTGCAGCATCTTTCAGTGACCTCAAGTGGGTTGGTTAGGAGGGTTATCTTTTGAGCATACGTATCACAGCTATTGTTGACAAAAATAAGACTAACCAGGTGAACGGGAGTGGTATCCGTTCGTTCATTTGTTTTAGTCAAATCTATAAAACCAGTGGATAACCGGCTAGTGGACTGACCGAAAAGCATTACCCGTACTGATATGAATTCAGCCCATTCGGGCCTCAGTTTGGGGTATCTGAACACTAATGTTCCCCAAGAACAGAGTGCAGTACTTTCATTTGAGTGAAAATGGAAGTTTTCTGAGAGGTTACTTACTCCCTTATCTGGAAGCAGTACCCCGATTTTAAGATTTACAAAATGGATTAGGATAAAAGTTCATTGAACTCGATATTCGACTTGGAAGGCTTTGAGTTTTCTAGCCAGGGCCCAAGGATCAGCATGTTGGCAATGTTACACTATTTATTGGGAAGCATAAATAGCAATGCTATATTTGCTGCTAGTTAATTGCTACAATCCCGATGGACCGTATCTAATAATTCCCAAACACTCAAGTGAACCCAGGCTTCGTTATTGAAACTTCGAAGTGAAGGAAAATTTGAAGAGAGTTTAGCTTTGTTTCTGGTGGTTTAAAGTCATGATGAATCGTTCCATCTCGGGAAGATCCAGTAATTCCAATGAAAGTGGGCGCATCCGGACACCAGATTTTCTGGTCGACTATTATATCTCTCGCTTCGTCCCCGGCTTTCTCATCATTTTTGATGTAACGAATATTAGGATCAGCTTCCCCATTACTCTAAGTAATTAGAGTGTCCTGGAGACTGTGGATCATTTTTATGATTTCATCGGCTAATAAATTCACCGTCCGCTGGAAAACCTCATGGTCGGGAATTGATGCATATGCATACCGTGGTTCTTGGTCAGGTGTCATCGTTGTACATAAGAATCATAACATTAACAGATTGTATATAAGTGTATATGTTTTTTTAGCTGAAATGTATCCGAACCGCCAGCTCATTGCCGAAGTGATAAGAATGGATACTTTTTTCGGCTCTTCCTGCATTTGATAATAGCAAAAGTGTGGAGAAATATTGAGATTCCATCTTAAGCATTGCATCTGCGTAGGGCGCATGAGAATACTTTGGAGATTTGTTCTTGGTTTGGAGATGTAGATGCAAAACCAATATTTCAAGGGTGCTATTGTAACGCGGCGTAATGCGATGTTTCACAGCATCCGCTTTACGTGACTAAACTCTTCGTATCTTTCCCAATCCTTTTCGCAGGAATGTGGGAAATTTTACACTACATACTAACACGTCTGGAAAGACCAGATTTCAGTTAATCTCACTAGACGGTGGTTTTACAAAGAAGCACTGAATTGTCATCCAAATTTGTTTTCCACGTGCAAAATTCGTTCATCTTTTAGCACAATCCTTGAGGTTCGTTTACCAATCCATCGTTAATTTCTGTTCATAAAGCCCACAAGACTATAGGAAAGCAACAAAGTCAAACATACGCACAAACCTCAGGTAAATGTACGGTACTGTACTAAACTAGATGAGTAGCACTAAGGAACTGCGTAACACCATACAGGGTAAAGCGCGCCCCCAACGTCTTTTCGGAACTTCACTTGTTGCATTAAGCCAAAAAACGTTCGAATTTGGTTTATATGCATTCGCATGGCTAATTCGAGAAATGTCGGCACTAGCGGGGTGCCGTCTGCTGTTCCTCCAACAAGTAAGGCTATCTGAAACAATAAACGTCCACTGCGGGTCCCAAAACCAAACACATTCAGTTACGTTAGAAGACCAAATAGATAGTCTAATTTGAGTACCTTGAGCAGTTTAACTAGAGCGAAAATCCTCGGTGACTAGCTCTTGAGATTCAGTGACTCGACTAACTAGTATAGTCTTCACGGAGTAATGGATTACACATTGGCCACTGTCCCAATTATTAGACTGAAGTCAGTACAATCCAGCTATGCTGCTATAAGACCTCTCACAGAATGCAAGGTGGAAAGGAACCTAGCAGCACTTTCATGTACGCATCTCAGGGTTCGCACGCACACACACACACACACACACACACACGCAAACCAACGCAGTTTATGTGCACATCCATACGAATTCAAAGGATTGTGAAACAAAGACAATTCAGCACATTCGCCTATCTATGTATTGCACACTATCTACTCAAATGGATCATGAGCAGAAATTCGATTACGACAGCCCTCGTGATTTAATGAGCACTACATGGCTGTATGTACTCGTCTATAGCTATGGTGAAACAAGAAAAATCTGAGAGCTTCCAACAAAGCGTGTGTGTGTGCGGCGACATTGAATGGAATGAAATTTTCTCCAGAGGAGGACCATGTGCGCCACGCATAATTACCACGGTCATTCGAATATCTCTCATACACACATATAGTGCTCAGAGGCCCAAACGCGCGCGCCCGCACACACACACACACACAGACAAACGACGATAGATCTAGCAAGCAACAGTGGCTGCATACACCATAGTCAGAATCGAGTTTGTTTAGAAATCTTGTGCTTTCTTACTGGGTCACTCACTTCGAACAAGTATGCCCGTGCGACCGCCTGATTAGAGAGTGGGTCGCCGTGCTGAGGCACGATTACACGCACAACAGCACATGCAATAAAACACAATACATTCGGGTTTTTAGACTGTGGAGCTGGGTCGTGATTCACACACCTTGTTTGGAGTGTAACGCAGTTTTGTGTTGTGTGCAATAACATTATGTAAAAAAGTGGGTGTGCTTGCGAGCATGTATACTTTCTCACAAGACAACCTTTATCGGTGCTTAGCTATATCGGAAAAAAGGAACAATCAGCGCTAGGTTGTTTTTGTACAGGATCAATCGCGACCGATCCGGCATTTCGAGCATTCAATTTTCAGCATCCCATAGAAGTTCCATAGAATAGATTAATTAAACTGCAACAAGTTATTCGGCAGCACAGCGGGATATCTTCTGTGAAGAGCTCTAAAACACCAGTAACTAAGTGGAATTTGAAAGCATGTGGGTGGTTTCTCAAAAGCCTTCTCACAACCCTGTCGGCCCTGCATTGTTGAAGCAATTTGATCAACACAAACCCATGTTTATTCAACTTAAATTTTTAGTGTTACTGCCGTCCCGCACTGAAAGCTGAAACATTGTCGTCGGCAAAGCAGTTTGGCCCAATATGGCTGTTTTGATCATACAGGTGCACAGAACCATCATCTCTAGAGGTCACATATAACTCTACACATCTTACAGTTTCTAGGTCACTATTTCTATACCAGATAAACAATGTTGTTATCCGCCGCGCCATGTGTAGCAACGTTTGACTTCCTTAAAAGTCCACTAACGAGTATTTCAGGGTGCAGATCCTAACCAGAGCTTAGATAACTTCCGCTGCACTCAGGATAACGTGGATTTGAAGTCAACAACTCCGAGAATAAGCTAGATCCTAGTATGACTCTGTACTTCAGGCTGTGTTACCCTCTCGGAAAAACTGCACTTGTCTGTTGCCCCGCAAATTCTGTAAAATTCAACATCATGCAAGCAGTATTCCGTTGCAAACAAGTATTTCACAGGAGAGTTGTCCGAAATCGCCCAAACTGCTTTTTGAAGCTGAGTTTTGCTTCCTGGTAGATCAAAACGTAAATTCAGACAAAAATCAAATTATTGGATGTTGAATTTTTTGCTCACTACATGGCAATTCACTACTCCAACTATATAAGGGACTTCTTCGAGGAATCCCACTAGATATGTTCATCTCTTGTTTATTGGCGAGTTCACTTATGACCGAGTATACCGAGAAAACGTCTTGCGTTAATGTTAGACGAAAATAAATGCACTTTATAGCGTTATTAAGTGGGATAATTGCAAGTTCCAATGGCACTTCTAACCAACTTAGATACTCAGCAAGTGGAATTCATTCAGACAAAGAACGATTCCGGAAAAAGATATTTTCTGGTGATTGCATTTGTATTCTGGGGTCAGAAACTCAAATCGAGAGCACGTTACTAGTTAGATCATTCGCGAGATATCTGATCAAACTCGTTTCACAACCAGAGTCGAAAAATTTAGGAGTAAGTTACGGTTTGGGAAAGCTGCAGTCGTAGTTGCATCTAGTGCAGACTGGAATGTGTATGGAAACTGACAGTTCGTAGCCAGCTTGTTGCAAAATCTTTGCACCAGCCATAAAAGAACGAATGTTCATCCAGTCACCTCGTCTCGCCTCACTTTTGACAGATTACATTGTTTTTTTCCAAAGAGCTTGGTTTTCCTTTGCTACTCAACGAGTGATTTGATGTTTTCTCGGAAATTGTTGGAGAATCGTAGCAACCAGAGACAGGACACTGAGAAAAGGTATCCAGCAATCTTAGCGACTCTCTCGTTGATAACCTAAACAAGCGTCTCCAAAGCACTTCTGCCAATCATATAAAAATCCCGTGATGTCGCTTGCGGTCTGGTTGTGTCCATGCTTGTCAAGGTTTGTCTTTGTTCGGGTTTGTACAAGCAGTTTATGAGTTGTGTACAGTGAGCTCTTGCCATGTTTTATTTCATACAATCTCCCAAAATAGGAACCACAATCATTCTCCCTAATAACTCGGTCGTTACCCTTCACCTCAGTCTAGCCTAAAAGTGCAATTTTAAACATGAAGCCCCGAAGACACTGCTCCACTATATTTCTGGCATGTAAACACACAAACCAATGCATACATTGTTCACAGGCCTGCGTTAATATTGTGGTTCCCCTTCACCAGTTGTTGTCGGACTAAAAACAAACATGCTAGAGATTTGAATTGATTCCATGAATAATTGACTGGTCAGATTAAATGAAAGATATTAGGCTGAAAACCCGCCTCTCACTGACCAATTAAAGGGGGGGTTTTCCCGTCTTGTTTATCATCCAATTTTTCTTTCAGATTTTGAACGATAAGCTTAGCGGCGATGCAAAAGTTTCTTTACACCGAGAATTCTCTTGTCTTTACCGACAGTATTGCTCAGTAAACTGTTACATTTATTTTTATCCACTTGTCCACTTAAGCATCTTAACTCCTTATATGAGCATCCTAATCTCAGAAGGGATGACATCAAATTTACGGTTTTCCAAGTTTATACCAAGTTTATCTTCATTCACGGGTACCTCAAAAACAACGTAGCTGTGTGATCCTGGATTTTGAAACATGTACTTCTGGTGGGAATACTTGGTGCTTTCAGATTATGATTAAGGATGGAGCAGGATCCACTAACAACACAGTTACAGTCACCCGGGATGTTAAAAGTGTGTGTGTGTGTGATGAAACTACCTGGTCAATGAGTTACACTACTCAAGTAGGTTGGACCTAGAACTAAAGGGTATCCGTCATGATGCTAAATCCAGAGAGCAATATTATCTGAAACCAAGTAACTAACGGTATATTATTCGTAGATTTCACCGATTTAAATTCCACTGAACGCATTTTAAGCATCTGGTTCATTTAGGCTTGTACCTGGTCAGCTCATTATGCTACATTAGCAAACACATTTACAAACAGATCCTACTCCAATTCAAACTGTCTGCGCACATGCACACCTAGTATGTTCTCTCTACACCGGGCAAGCGTCATACTGTGCGGCCATGTAACGTGCTTTCTAGTGCCCATTAAGCGTTACCCACACAATGTGCCAGACTCGGCATGGGTCCGCACTGGTTAAGAAAGTTGATGGTTGATCCTGTCCGGTGGAGTGACAAGGGAAACTAAAAGCATATATGCCCGCTACATTTCCACTCCAACTGGTGTGACACAACTCAGTCCACTCGATTTGCGAGTTCTCTGTCTGACTACCACTACTTGAATTCTTGCAACCCCCCCTCCTGTGCACACAACCACCACATACAGAATAGGTTGGGCTTTAACGAGCTGTCAGTTCGACGGAATACGTAAGCAGATGCGGGATGACCAGTCCGAATTGTCTCCTTCTACCTCAGATGGCGCTCGATGTTGCGTGAGAGAGGTGGGGAGATGTTTGAGGTGAAGTAGACTGGGCTTTTGTACTAGTTACATGTGACACACGAGAATAGTTCAAGTAATAACAGCTTGGACCAGAACGCCTCTCTGGTCATCACCACCGTCTGTTTTGAAACAACGGTAACATGTCTCCCATAGGACACGTGCACATGATTGAGGTGGTTCCCGCTCATTGAAATTCAGTTAAAGATCGCAATTTACTTGGTCGAGTTATATGTGTTTGTTCGTGGGTTGATCATCATCATCATCGCAAAACATGGACAGGCAGTGTCGCCAAAGAACTTTGGCTGATGCGCTTACATGAGTGAAAATGGCAATGATGGGTTGTGAATATGGGTTATACATGTTAGTTTGCGTGGACAGCTGTTGGAGTGGAACGAAAGATTTGAGTGACGCATACATTGAAAATGAAAACAGTCAGGTGCTTATGAGGAAGGGTGCTGTGCAACTGTACCAGCTTATAATCAAACAACCGTTGCTATCAACGTAATATCTCTTTTTGGCTACTCTGCTTTATCCTTATTTGCCTTGCAGCGGCTAAAGTATGTGCTTCTCCGTAAACTACAAAATTTTATTCACGATCGTCCACGAACACTAATGACAGCCAAAATATTACGTCAGGATTAGTCCAGTCCAAAGTTTTGAGCTACTGTCGCCGATACATATAATCACCTTCTGAGTGAATACCTGGTAAAAACCAAATTCTCGCGCTTTGAAGAGGATAAACTCCCCGAAAAGGACAAACATATTAGCTGGCCTGGCTCCAGCAAGAATTTTCTTCATATATTCGGTATTGTATCTTCCATAATTCTTTCTTCATGCCTTGGCAGAAGTATGTATGCCAATTACAACCTCTTTCACTCCAGCTGAAGGACTGAATTTTCTTTTTTTCCAAACAACCATAAGATCCTATCGAAACGTTTGACAAGGGGAGGAGGCCTGCAGATTCTATTCTCTTTACTGGAAAATATTCCTTAGGTTGGCACTAAAATATAGAAGGGACTCAAATTCTCACTGGGATATCCACTGAAATGTTTCCCTTTGATATTGTTTCCCCTTTCCCATCACTATCCAACCTCAGATAACATTCCTGATCAAGGCAACCCGGAGCCAGGACTTCATAGGGGGGACGTTCAGTGAATGCCGACCACATAGTGCGTTGGTGAACAACAATACTCTAAATAAAGTCACTCTCGAGTAGAAAGTCTCCTCTATTTGCTGAATCGACGACCAACTGTAACCCTGCTTCAACCTTTCCAACCATGAAGTAGGCGGATAAATTAAGTTTCGCTTTCAGCACGGACGCAGGTGAGACATACCAAATGCAATAATGTAAGTTAATTTTACGCAGATGAATGCATATTATATGCAATATATAAAATGATGTTCATGTAGCACATGAGGACTCCTATTCTATCCCCTTTCCTTTGGTCCACTATATTCATTATCCCCAAACTGCCAGGCCTGTTAGGTAGGTCGATAGCTACTCAGTACCAATTCATTTCTGGAATTCCCGGCAAAAATCAAATGGATGAAAACCTCGACAGCCAAGATTGGATTCACTTTTCTTGAAGCTCATCAGGCAGTCGTGGTCTCCCAGTTTCCGTCAAAATTATATTCTAAATGAACCCAAACTGCACTAAATTCGATCGATTTGGTTTTCACAGGTTACTCATCTTCAGCTGAATGTGCTGCACAGTGGTCGTTTCATGTTACTGTTGGTACGATATTCGATAAGTTGCGGTACACTTTCATTAGCGAAACTGCTCACGCGTTTGCTTAAAGCTCTTCGGCAGCCCATAACCATTAGGTTGGTGAAAACCCGGGAGACTCGCCTACCTGGTGATGTTTAAGGGCAAAACCAATCACTGGTTGTCGAAGGGTTTCCAACAACCTAATGATCAATCTCCTTTATGGAAATTTACTGCGATATCTCGAATATTGTGCTCACTGAAACGTTGGGCTGCCTTTGTGCAGTAGATTCACTTTCAGGATATCATAAACGAAAGATTCAGGTTGGTATGCCGATGAGTGTATTTGTATTTGAATGTGTCCCTTAAACTGACTAAGTCAAGCTACGTTTTTTTCTAAAAATGTCCGAAGGTAAAGCAGAGTCAAGCAACCAATAAAAACGGAATACACTGTTGACTATGAGGGTTGCTACTTAGTTACCTGACAGTTATTAAAAGACAACACTTATTTGACAACTGTAGCTGAAAAGAGTAACACCATTCTTCCCTCATGTCGTTTTAGGCCATGGGTTGATCATATCAACAAATGAGTAGGATTTTCCTGCCCGAGCAGTCGTGAATGATTTACTCCAGAATAGTTCGTCAAAATAAACACACGGATGCATGATGTCAGTCGTGAGTGACAAGTCCCCACTATACTCAGATGACAAATTTGGGCGCCCTAGGTTTTGCTGGAAAGATTTTGATAGAAAAGTTGAAGCTAGGTTGTGGTGACCGTCATTGGCAAGCTAAAGGCGACTGATCGGATCCATGACATAGAATTGACAAGCTGTTGAATGTTCATGAGTTTTTTTTCGGAAAAATGTTATGTGATTCGTCAGCCACGTGGCACCCAGTGGTATAAATTCTTATCAGGAAGTGGATCAAATAAACATTCCAAAGTCTATTTTTCGGCGTATAGAAAGAGTTGATGACAACGTTTTTAGGCGATTAGTTATTGCTGACCAAACGTACGTGCACTCCACTGATCCTGAGGCTGAGTCAGTCAGCGCAAAGGTGACACTCAGGTTCTTCAGGATCAAAGCAATCCAAGGCCCAAGGGTAGGTTAAGATCACAATGCTTTAGGACTACGAAGGTGTTTTAATGAGCAACAACATTCTAGCAAGTCAATCAAGGCAAGATGGATCAAGAGGTTGGAACGCAAATTTACTGACCCGTAGGTCCGTGGTTAGAATCCGACCTCCGGCTCTCGATTTTCTCTGCCTGGACTTGGGCAACCTGGCAGTATCCCAGCCCTCATGCTTCCTTTGGGTGGCATGGCAGCTAGGCACCGAAAGGGCGTTACATCTGAAAGAATAAAGGAAGTGGAAGTTTCACAAAATGATTTTTTTTCTTAAAAAGGCTCCTTCTCACAATGAATGTTTAGACGAAGCTGGAATTTGCTTGCATAGGCTATCTGAGGTACTCACAGTATTTTGCTCCATCCGACTGGCTTTTCCTTCTAGGTCACAAAAACAATTCCTGTCAAGGCACAACTTTTGATCGGGAAAGAGCTTATGGTAGCGGCGAAGCAATAGTTCAGAAAACATATGTGATTAGTTTTTCCCGAATGTTTGTAGACGCACTAGGAGCAAGCTTTGTCAAATGCGCTGAACTACGGAGTGAATACGTAGAACAGCCCATAAGTTTCGTAATTCCGCCCTTTCCTCCTAGGTTAAGCCCAGAATATTGACTGAAACCCGAGTTGTTTACACAACGCATGCAAACCCGCGGTTGGTCGTGACGATGTCTATGGGTCTATGGGCCTAATGGATCATTGTGTCTATTCATTTGGAATCCCTTTGCTGCGATAACTTCATTCGCACAACTGACCACAACTTAAATTGAAACAACGTTGCTAACAATGTAGTGCACTTGGCTCTTTGGAGAAGGCACGTTCAAACACACTGTAAATGATGCCTCATCCGCGGGCACAGTGACAGCAAAAAAGTATCAGTTTTGAAAAGGAAAAAAACAAAACAGTCTCTTAACCACAATCGTTCAGATTTGGAAAACAGCCTTGTAAACGACCACAACTACGTACCTATTAAATGAATCACCTACACTCGACCAATGACTGACACTGATGGGCCGTCGAAATGTACCGTACCAGATACCTGGGAAACCGGGTGACGTTAGTATGGCTGCATGTAATCACCAGTGCAAGCATACATGCGCGCGCACACACACTTACAGGCGGATTCATAGAACTGTTTGTATCAATCCAATCTCGGTTGGTTTAAACACTACCACAAACACCATCACCAGTATAGCCACTACCACGAACAAGAGGGTTCGCAGTTTTTATGAATCTAACAGGGTAATTTGTCTTGTTCTCAGTTTGTTACATACTGGTCTCAATTGGCGACAAGTACCCGTAACCAGTCTATTATTTCGTCTTACGTATTCAGATCGGTCTATCGAGCACGCATGTGCAGTGTGTGTGTGACAGCCTCAGCCGTATAGATTGAAAGTGGAGAACAAAAGATAGAGAATCGAGGGAGAGGGGAGGTGGCTGCAAAATAGGTCTGTTGGTTGAAGTCACGTCCAAGTGTATGCAGTAAGAACAGTTCGGTGTATGTATAGGTGTGTGCGAGTACAGCCTGGTCCATCCTCCAACATGTTGTCGTTGATCATTCTGTTCGCTGAGTGAAACAGTCAGTTAAATTGATGCTTGTGCGTGTGATACGTGCTCATGTACGTGCTGACTGGCTCACTTCAAGCCCGTTCAGTTTTCTGTAGAATGTAACTAAAACAATAATCCGGAACGTAATAAAAGCAAATAAATGACCTAATACTTCTGGTGTCTTGCTTGGCGAGATGGACATTGGGTAGAGCGTGGATTTGAAGCAGGTCATGCTAATCAGAGCTTCTGTTGACCTGGGCAGCTGGGCAATATTTTGAGACTGTTTTTGATGTGTTATATAAGCACCTGAAAACAAATCGCAGCACTCTCTTTGCTCAACAGACCTTTAAGTCGGGACCCCCTCAAGTACACCTACGCAGTTATTCGTCACTATCAGCACACTCGTCCGTATATAAAACGGCCACTTTTAGTCCAGCTGAGCCTTCCCGATCGTACTAACAGTAGCGCTGGTCACTTGTGACCCTCAGGTAAGAGAATCCGGGAGGTTTTTACAAATACCACACAGTTATAGCAGAGACATTTCCTGTAGATAGAATGTCCTTGATTCCTCAAGGCTCAGGAGAAGAAGTAACATTAGTTGTGTCCTCGGGAAAAGTAAAGGAACTGAAACAACCTTTTTAACAATCGTCAATCACGGTCATTTGCGTCTTAAACCCGTTTGGAGTACTTCAGAGTTGGTACAAGCTGCAGTAATGCTCTAAACTTGTCGAATCAACACCGATTTGGGGTGCAAAGATAGCTTGCTTGCATAGGAGTGAAACATAATGAATCCATAATCCACCACGCTTAGCTAAAAGTTATCAGAGCCAGAAGTTTCAGTTGATATTCAACTAAATCCACGGTTAATTCAGTAATGTGTGTATGACTCCACTTTTATGTCAGAATATTGCACGTTCGGATGGATGGTTCATTATTCCGCTTCGTCCACGCTCCACATTTTGTAGCGTATCATTCTTATGCAGGTGTTTCTATCCCATTTCAAGGACTGGTTCCTGTTATAGGATTTACCTGTCACAACGGAATACACCGAACACAGTAAGGCCGTTTATCTTCGGATAGTAATATCCAGCCAAGAAGAAGACTGTTCGAATGAGCATGAATATGGATACTAGAAATCACGGAGTGACCTATAAATGATGAGAAAAAAATTGGCAGAAATTTCAAGCGTCCGTAGAGTCACCTAACTGGGAAGTCCTGATTAGCACGGTCAATCGACACAACCAGGTTGACATCGGCACAACCAGGACATTTACTTGGTGGTCGTTCAAGACGTCAGGCAAACCAAGCACATCGCTCAGACTTGAACACGTCTGCCTGTTCAGAAGCGATAATTCAGATGCGTCCAGCTTGCTGTGGTGAAGTAGTGGTAACACGTTCGCCTGGCATGTCAGATGCACGGAGTTCAGACCATGGCAAGTCTAAGGATATGCACAGTGAATGAGCCCCAGTTAGAGCAAGACCCCAGTCTGGAACTTCCCTCCTTTGATGTGAGCTCACAGAAAGAGTTTCTCAAGGACAGTAGGAGGAGCTGTTGAAACGAAAGTGATGCAAACGTGAACGCGAACATTCATACCCACTATAACATGAGTAAGCCTGGCCGCGTAAGTCAGGAGGGTGAATAGGAAAGTCTTAAATTCAGCAGTATTGCAACCCGGAGACTTTAAGTCTTCGACAACCTTTTGTTACAGTTAACACGAGCTATCAGCTGAGGCACCGTAAGTTGAAGCTGCAACCTACATCGTTAAATATTCAGGAAAACGGAACTAAAGATCATTGTAGGTGCCGTCTGATTTGGAGCAGCAGGCCTATTTCCCAGGTTTGCCGAAAGATACACTAGTCTTGGCATATTCAGTTAAACAATGGGGCAGAAAGCTATTGAGAAAGCAGAAGTCTGCACAACATACGACGAAATATGCTGAAGTAGTAAAACGTAGAAGAGCACTACAGATTCCCTTCAATGGAGCTTGGCGCACGAATCTTTCACATTTTAATGCGTAGGCTGAACAGGACAGCTGTAACCAGATTTTTCAGTTTATCACCCATTTGCGAGAACACTGCAGCTATTCTAAAGATGACTGCTGATGCCCCCATAGAGTTTAAGTGATGTACTGCTTGGTTATTCGTTTAGGGTGTGACAAAAATAGAGCACCATCAAGTGCAGAAGAAACGACTCACTTTTGTCAAACGATTTGCACCGTGTAAAATAATGTCTTCCAAAAGACTGTCACTAAACTAAGAGAGTTTTGGTGCAAACACATCCAGTCCAGTTACTCTCACCTTTCAAAATTGAAAATTTGCCCGTCATAGTAGTCCGAAAAAGGGATGATTGACCAGTTAAGTTCCTTTTGAGGCAAACTATCCGCCAAAATCCTGCGGATGCTCATAGTTGAGAAGTTTTCCTGCATGCTTGCGCTATATTTACAGTTTATTTTATGCTATCTGGCTCAGTCCCACCTAAGTATTCCGAGACATTTGTGTTGACTTGATGCACAACTCTTGGTGGCTATCGAAAAATTACCTATGAATCACCTACGCTGCTGTCAGATAACGAAATTTGCATTTTGGTCATCTTTTTCACTGATCTTCCATGATAAATTTCAGCTGTTGAGCATTTTCGGACGTCTTGCTGCCTCTGTCTCACTTTTGACTGTTGGGTGACAGGTGATCACTTAATAATTATCGTCTTGGGCTACCAGTCGCTTTGTGTGATATTTGTTACTCTCAAGCTTGTCGATCAGTTTTATGCGAAGCCGGTGGACTAGTGCCATGAATGTCTTCAGCATCTGGTTTTTCAATGTGTGCTAGTCAATATATCAGTATGCAATCCACTTGGTGCTGTCTCTCAAGATAGGGGCTATCAGTATGCAATCCACTTGGTGCTGTCTGGTAGGCTATTTGATGCTTAACTTCACACTTCTTGCATTCACAGGTGGATCTAGCATGGTATCGTTTTAATAGAGTGAAAATTTAGCTTCAGTCTGAGGAATAAGTGAGTTGGTCTAAAGCCAACTAATCCCCATCACTTAGCTGATTCGTAAAATAATGGAGCAAGTGAGAGTGAACGCCTTGTGGCCAATACTACGTAGCAGTGTGTTGATCTGTTAAACTGAAATTCGGATTTATCTTCAGTAAGTGTTAATGAATGTGATAAGCACCTCAATCTGCTAGTGTGTCCGCCTATATGAACTGATTTTGACCACGTCAGCTGAAAATAAGCAGCAAAATTGAGTAACCCGGCTATAAGGAGGACGAACACGCGCTTGCCCAAAGTGATTCTACTTTTCTCCCTCAGAGTTTCCAGTTTTGAGGATTGAAACGAGCGCCATTTATGTTTATGCCAATCCACAGTAGCTCAGTACTCTCCATAGACATATACTAGATACGGAACAGAGACTGTCTGCCTGGAGGACTTTTGGAGTAAAAAGCAATCTAGTTGTTCGTGACTGTAAAGGAATTTCTTCCTTTTTTCTATGACTAAACCCGAAAAATGTGACCAAAGTAACGACGTCCTCTTCATAGAGACATCTCATAAATTTTCCTTAGATATGAATTACTATACCCAGCATATTCTCTGAAGTCCTTCCGGAGTAGCGTAATTGAGAAAGGCGATTAGGAGTACCAGTGGAAGATATGGCAAGAACGAAACTGAACAATCCTTCTCCGGTTATTTGCCGTATGTGCGGCTGCATCACAGGTATGTGACACTCATCTGAAATTATGTACGGTATTAAGCATTTTCACCGATAAATTTTCAGATGGCCAAATCAGAGATACATGAGACGATGAGTCAGTTACCTAAATGGTCACGGTCAAATCGGCTTAAGTAAGTAAAATGGTTCCCTGAAGAATGTACAAGTTTCGCTAAATTTAATCACATAATTCTGGGTTTTGTCGGCTTCTGATAGCCTATGCGGTCGATAAAAGCCTGAGTGGTGTTGCCCGTAACCATATCCTGGCCATCCCATTTATGATGTAGACGACGCGATTTTTGCTTGTAACTAGTGGTTCCAAAGATAAATGGTGTGATTTACACTCAAATTGGTGTTCTTCAGACCATCAGCTGGAGAAGCCAGGTTGTGTTCAAGTATTCCACCCGAGAAGATGTGAAATCAAAGGAAAAACGTTTGACATAAGCGTGTGCGAATGTATCAATAAATGCAGGCAGTAGTAGTAGTACAAAATATTACAAAACTACAAGAATTTATTTGCTACCACCGTTCTCAAAATTGGGGGTGATGACATGTGCCTTCATACAGGATTGTTTCGAATGGGCGGGAACAAAGGTGCACACGAATACTGATTACTGCGAAAGTCGCAGAAGCCAAAGGTGTGATAAACAGTCACCTCATACGGATATTGTTGCACATGCTCTCTCATTGCGGCAACGAAGCCCTACCAGCTCCAAGCTAAGAATGCTTCGCGCAACCAGTCCTATACTCACTTCCGATTGTGTCTTGCCGATTCCCCATCCGAAGTAGGACACTCCGAAAATCCAAAAGGATACAATTTCACACTACCACATGAATTGAAGAGCTCAGAAAAAGGTAAAATATATCAACTCTAGGTTTCTTAGTCGCTCACATTGAGATACCAGGTAATCTGTATGACCACACAACTGGAATGTCTACCAATGTCGACCAATCGGTCACCCAGCCCTGATTGGTTAACTGTGAAGCTCGAGGAAGGAGCAGACAAAGATTTCTTATGAACATTCGGGTCGCCACATTGTCGGTTCGGATAATTGTCCGTTTGCGGCTACCCGGACAGAGGCATAATTAATCGAGTTAGTTGACCGAGAACATTATAATTATCGTTTTCATTTACGCCTGCAGATCACTCTGTGTGTAAGTGTGCGCGTTCGGTCTTGGAAACGGGTTAAAGAGCATATAATTGATGCCAATATTTCCACAAAATGGCTGGTAAAATTGTTTTGTGGGAATGCTTAGACAGTTCTGACCGTGTGATTGGTTTGGATGATAATTTGGCACGCAGGTACGGACGGGGTTCTCAGGCTTGTGTTACTGCAGAAATATGGCGTTTGTGATTTGCTTTTGGTTAAATACTTCGTATGTAGGATGCAAGACAAAGCAGCCAAATTTTTTGACATACCCTTAAGTTGAATTCAATGAAAATAACTTATTTCAATTCCATAAGGGTGAACTTTGGTCAAATTTCTGTTTTGTTAAAACCTGGTTAAGTTGTCGACAACGTATTCACTAGCCGACTGATGCTATTTAAGAGTGACACCGTTATTTGTGATCCACTGCATCTATCATTGACATTTTGCGGTCCCGTTGTGCTGTTTGGCTTGATTTACGTCGTGCGTAAACCAGCAGTTTCAGTTCCAGAATTTAGCGAACACAGTACCACGCGCCAGTTCGGGTGAGGTTTGTTGTTTTCTCAAATGTTGTCCAAAGTGCAGTAGATCGCAGCATATTTTTAGCTTTTCACAGTGTGGCCTGAACCTTGCTATGCTTACTACAGCCCCCCTTCCTACCTAATTTTGCATACGCGTACACATTAGCTCCTCGCAGACACATCAGTCATGAAGAACAGAATGGCTGGGACGCAACTTCTGACCCTACCGTATTTAGGCTGCACACGCACGCGATGCGATGTATCAGACCAGCCAGTAGAAATCATACCAATCAGTATGATACAAAACAACTAAACCCTTACCTGGGACATTAGTAAGCAGTATTCCTACCCTATAAGACTATGTTTGTGTGTCTGTTCGCACACGCTGTATGAGCC
>NW_008751682.1:0-941 GCF_000715545.1 Opisthorchis viverrini
AAAGCTAAAAGTACAGGAGTATCCGAGGCTGAGCTCTTTGATCTATGCGGAATGAGTAATAGGGTTTCCATTAATTGTGAAAGCATCAGCCGGGAGAGACCAGCGGCAGGAAGTTATACAGGATTTTGTGGAGGAGAAGCTCAGGCCAGAGTCGTTTGACCAGCGGGTCAGCGAATCCAGGTCTTGCTTAATCTGGTGAAAGGCAAGGGTTGTTGCAGAGGTGGGGAATGTGTACGCGATTTTTATGTCGTCCGCGAAGAGGAAGGCCTTACCGTGGGATATGGAGCTGAAGACGTCATTGATGCACAGTAAGAAAAGAATGGGGCCTAGCACGCTTCCTTGGATGACTCCGCTAGTGATCGGTAGTGGAGATGATTGTATGTCCACGATTCGCCTTATTTGCTTCTTGTCCGATATAGGGAGGCGAACTACTGAAATAAGATTCCCGTGATGCCAACGTTGCTAAGTTTGTGTAGCGCTAACAACAGATTGTTTCCATTGAGAGGGGACGATTCCAGAGTTGATCGAGTGAGTAAAAAGATTAAGGACAAGGGTTTTAGCATCTCGGCCGCCATATCTCAGAAAACGCCATGGTATGCCGTCGCCTCCCGGCACGGCGGAACGCCATGGATGCCGTCGCCTCCCGGCACGGCGGAGTCTCTGAGGGTTTGAAGAAGGGCTGATACATCAGCTAGGGAAATGGTCAAGGTTTTTCCACCGCGGCCGCCATATCTCAGAAAACGCCATGGTATGCCGTCGCCTCCCGGCACGGCGGAGTCTCTGAGGGTTTGAAGGAGGGCTGATACATCAGCTAGGGAAATGGTCAAGGTGCTCAGAGACGGGCGGTTACCCTGTTGTTGAGGGGTGGAATATGAGGCGGAGATTGTAGGATTGAACTTGGGAGAAGGAGGTAGGTAGCAGCTGGCAAAGTAGGCATTCAA
>NW_008751682.1:2279-3574 GCF_000715545.1 Opisthorchis viverrini
AACTCGCGGTACGCGTGGTTTGGTGTATTTGTCATGTATTTATGGGGAGGCCGAAGCAAGGTGCGGTTATCTTGATTACGAGGGATAGATTCTCGAGGGCGTGTTTGGGGGTGTTTTACATATTGCGGCCTTGACAGTAGATGTTTGTGTCCCAGGGCGTATTTCGGCGGGGGTGTAACGCGGAGAGACAGCAGGTCAGGGGGTCTGTGCCAAGAACGAGTGTTGTCAACGTCTCCTGTAGTCACTGCTGCCGGAGGACGTGCCTCGTTAGCCAATTCAGTGCCAAAAGATCTACTGGGTTGATGGAGGCATTTGTAGTTTTCACGGATGGTGAAGCATAGATTCCATTCATTTAAGCGATAAAGGGCTTAGGGTCCTGTAAGGCCATGAAGTGAGAAGCTTCTGAGTAGTCTGGTGTGGGCCCAGTGCAGGCAATGAGCCCTTAGAGCATATACGTAGCGTGGGAGTGTCGACGTACGAACTGTCAGTTGATGGTGCAACAAGTGTAGGTACCAAAGCATGTCGAGGGTCAGGTTTTCGGGGGTGCAATTTACGGTGCTCTTCGTATTGCGGCCTTGACAATAAGTGCTTGAGCCCGAAATCGTATTTTGGGGGAGGTGGAGCACGGAGAGACACCTGGTCGGGGGGCCTGTGACGAGAATGAGTGCTATCAACAACTGGTGTAGTCACTGCTTTGGTTGTGAGACGTTCCGCGTCAATCATTTAAACACTAGCAGAGAGTCCTACCGGGCTGATGGAGGCGTTTGCAGTATTTATGGATGGTGAAGCAGAGTCCATTTGTAGGGGTTTTGGAGGACTCAGGGTTTTGTAAGGCTACGAAGTTAGACGCTGCTGAATGGAGTGTAGGTACCAAAGCATGCCGAGGGTCAGGTTTTCGGGGGTGCAATTTACGGTGCTCTTCGTATTGCGGCCTTGACAATAAGTGCTTGAGCCCGAAATCGTATTTTGGGGGAGGTGGAGCACGGAGAGACACCTGGTCGGGGGGCCTGTGACGAGAATGAGTGCTATCAACAACTGGTGTAGTCACTGCTTTGGTTGTGAGACGTTCCGCGTCAATCATTTAAACACTAGCAGACAGTCCTACCGGGCTGATGGAGGCGTTTGCAGGATTTACGGATGGTGAAGCAGAGTCCATTTGTAGGGGTTTTGGAGGACTCAGGGTTTTGTAAGGCTACGAATTTAGACGCTGCTGAATGGCTGGGTTTAGATTCAGTGATCACGGGGCACTCAGATCTTAGGGGTACCTTGGGAGCATCCAAGCAAGTTCTGGCGGT
>NW_008751682.1:6306-7279 GCF_000715545.1 Opisthorchis viverrini
GTATCCAGCATGCCACATGCTGTCAAGATGGCAGTTTTGGTGTGCTCAAGCGGAGCTTGATCAGGTGCGCTGAATACTAGGACCTGGTGCCGACATTCGATGCGTTGACAAATCTCTGACGCAATCGTGTCAATTAGAATAGACGCTTTTTCTAAGCTCGTAGGATCACACGTTGCATCAGGATTTAAGAGACATGCAATCGATTGTACGGTTGCAAGGAAGACATTTCACTTTCCATATTATGTGGACGAATTCTGATATTTTCCGAGTCTTTAAGGACCTGAGATTCTACTGGTAGCTGTGGAGGGAGAGTGTTGCCAGGTTGCGGAAGCAAAGATATATCAGTTAGGACTACTGAACAATCTGTGGTTGTCTGTGGTACAGTTTTTGCCGGCCTCGATAGATGTGGGGGTTGGAAGCTGGGTCTTCTGGCTGCGAGCCGCCTTTTTGGATATACTGTGGAGATAGTTGATGGGGATTCGGGGTCTGGCAACCGCTTAGAGGAGCGGTGTCATAATGAAATACTTCGAAGTATGTTGAGGAATAGTAGTTTAGACTTTACGATGAGTGGCGTATCCCGTCAGGAACGAAAAATCAGTTGGTGGAAAAGGTTATATTTAGGAATAACTGAATTGTTTGGCGAATGGCGGCACGTCCTCAGGGACGATTATGCAGGAGAAGATTGTGGGTGCTGGGGACTGACACGTATTAGGCCTACTGAAGAAGGGAGACCTATTTAACCCCGTTACCGCAGACAATAAGGGATCCCTGGTGAAAAAATTGTTACCTAGTATAAAAAAATGGTTTAAGACCTATGGGTGGGCTATAATTCAGGAAAGGTTTCTACAACGCCTGATTTTGAAATTTCGGTTTCGCGCAGAGGGGCTCCACCAAAAGCCGACCCTTCTATCCCCCAAATAGGACCACCAGATTGCCCATGAGAGTCTTGTATTCCGTCTATATATTAGATCGG
>NW_008751682.1:18212-24948 GCF_000715545.1 Opisthorchis viverrini
GTATCCAGCATGCCACATGCTGTCAAGATGGCAGTTTTGGTGTGCTCAAGCGGAGCTTGATCAGGTGCGCTGAATACTAGGACCTGGTGCCGACATTCGATGCGTTGACAAATCTCTGACGCAATCGTGTCAATTAGAATAGACGCTTTTTCTAAGCTCGTAGGATCACACGTTGCATCAGGATTTAAGAGACATGCAATCGATTGTACGGTTGCAAGGAAGACATTTCACTTTCCATATTATGTGGACGAATTCTGATATTTTCCGAGTCTTTAAGGACCTGAGATTCTACTGGTAGCTGTGGAGGGAGAGTGTTGCCAGGTTGTGAAAGCAAAGATATATCAGTTAGGACTACTGAACAATCTGTGGTTGTCTGTGGTACAGTTTTTGCCGGCCTCGATAGATGAGGGGGTTGGAAGCTGGGTCTTCTGGCTGCGAGCCGCCTTTTTGGATATACTGTGGAGATAGTTGATGGGGGTTCGGGGTCTGGCAACCGCTTAGAGGAGCGGTGTCATAATGAAATACTTCGAAGTATGTTGAGGAATAGTAGTTTAGACTTTACGATGAGTGGCGTATCCCGTCAGGAACGAAAAATCAGTTGGTGGAAAAGGTTATATTTAGGAATAACTGAATTGTTTGGCGAATGGCGGCACGTCCTCAGGGACGATTATGCAGGAGAAGATTGTGGGTGCTGGGGACTGACACGTATTAGGCCTACTGAAGAAGGGAGACCTATTTAACCCCGTTACCGCAGACAATAAGGGATCCCTGGTGAAAAAATTGTTACCTAGTATAAAAAAATGGTTTAAGACCTATGGGTGGGCTATAATTCAGGAAAGGTTTCTACAACGCCTGATTTTGAAATTTCGGTTTCGCGCAGAGGGGCTCCACCAAAGGCCTTCTCTTCTATCCCCCAAATAGGACCACCATAGTGCCCATGAGAGTCTTGTATTCCGTCTATATATTCATGAAATTTTCAAAAAGTATTTTGGTGCACAAGTACTTCCCAATTCTTGGCCTGCGTTGAAAATTTACGGGGATTTTCTCCAATCAGTTGGAGAACTGAAAGTTCCGCTTAAACATAAATTTTAGTTGAAAGAAAGATCTATTATTTTTTGAACAACAGGACCATTAGTATATGGTTCATTTATAACGACAGGCGTGTGTTAAAACCTTTTTGTCAGCCGCTCAAGATAAAGGTCTTGGCTCATTTATCTACTCTGTGATGGTGGCGAGTAGACAAACAACCACACCTTTCCTTTTGTTCGGTAACCGATCGATAGGAAGTTGCGCACATGGGGTAACGCATATACGCCCCAGAATTGCCAAAACACCTGTGTGTAGCCGCCCAAGCAGGGTTACCCTTTTGTGAATCGCAGGAAGGATGCCATTTTCCTCAACCTAAGAACCAATATAGTGACATTGTCACTCTAGCAAGGGGTTGCCAGACATGATGCACGGAACAAGCGAAATATTCAAGCAGTTTTGCAGCGGTATTCCCAGCTTTACCTGCAAGCAACTGGCTGCTTGTATTACGAACAAAGAGCTGTTTGTTTAACTGGAAACCAATAGTTACCGAAAATCCTCCAAAGCACTCGAATTGGGCGCATTTAGAAGCCAAGCTTTCTACATCACGTAATATTTTATTTTCAAACTAGTGGCAGGCAGATCTTTGATTATTTGCGAGACACTTTCCTCGTAGCATTAGACAACCAGAAACTCAAACTTCAATGTGCGTTGATTCGTTGTTCCGCAGGAAGTACGTGTATATTATGCACAGTATTGCGTACATAATCCTTCCAGTTATTCTTCAGGCCTCTGGAGCATTTCGTTGACTGCTAAATCCTGCCAAAATAAGGCCAATCACGAAAAGGAGATGTCCGTTTTACGACAGATATTTCATCTAATTTGTCACCGGCAGATTACCAAAGCTTATGGGGCCCAGAAACGTTTTCCAAAGCTTTACCCCTCAAAAACATCTACCGGCCTTCAGCATTGAAGATTCGTTAAGTGGACGAAATGTGTCTTACTGAAAATCATGGCGGCATCAAGGATTCGCATACTGATTTATGAGATTCAGGCTTTTGACTAAGGTGCTCGGGTCGGGTTTGCCCGTATCGTTCAGTGAGTTCTGCTTACCTGAAAAGCACAATTAAAAAATGTCCGTAGTACTCTTCTTCATTTTCACAGCGCGGGACAGTAAACTTGAAAGTGCAGGGGAAAAACAAAAAGTGTCCACAAGTAAATTTCATGGAACCCCAGATGCAGCATCAACTATTCGGAATGAGAAAAATCATCGCTTAATCGAGGTATGAGCTGAGTTCGAAAATTTTCTTACTATGTCCCTTGAGTGTTAACTGAGTCAACGATGAAAAAGCTGTTGGTCAATTTTTTTTAAAAAAAGGGCCTAATTATTAAGTCAGCGTGAAGGCGACCAAACCCCGGGATACATAGGCTAAACTCTGCAAGACGCACCTCTCAACCAAAGAATTTGAGGCCAGCAACCACGTTCGTATCAGCCGGTATGACACGCTCAACGAGGATTACGCCCTTCGTACGTGCAACTTGGTTGGTATATCCAGAAATCGAGCTGACGTAGACATCGTGGGATATGTGGAGACCAATGCAAGTTATACGGGAAAGGTGCGACAAATAATTCGTAGAATGGCGAATGCCTTTCGAGCCAATTTCTTGCGATGCAGCGAAAAGGACAGTTTTAAAGCTTGCCAGATGACAAAATCCTTTCTTCTATGCACTTCAGTAATGTCTTCTGGCCCACTGTCCGTACGCACGACGAAGGCGTCCGTTGAGTCTCCTCCGAATGACATATTGACGCACTTTTCGTTATTTAGGGTCACGTGGCAGGCCTTCAACTACTGTTTTGTAGTGCCCACATCCGCTTGGAGAACACTTACTTGAATCTCAGAGTTTCAAGTCGCCCGCAAAAATAAACGTGAACTTGAAAGAACATCTGGCAGACCGTTGGCGTTGGTGAGAAGCGTGAGCGGCCGGAGGCACAGCAGTGAGGAACTCCAGTGGGGACCGGTGCCAAAAAAGAGTAGGCCTCTGGCTATCGGAATGCTCTCACAACACCACCCCGACTGTGTTTTTGTCAATACCCTGCTTAACCCCCCGCTAAGTATCTTATGCACTTTAAGTTTAAGAGGCAAATATGGCTGGAGGCACTTATGATAGCCATTTGAGGTGCAACCTGTTGCACCAACCACAAATATGCATTTAAACCCCGCATGGACGCACATCCTGATTTTCCGCGGAACGCACGTGTACAGTCGTTCGAAAGTAGAGCTCTGACCCCCTGTTTGCACATTTGTCGTCGTGCATAGTTGTGCTGCGTATGCTAGTTCCCCTATGGACTAATGCGAAATCTGGCGTAATCTCTGCTCAGTGGCATGAACAGCTATGTTCGGCTGCCCATGCTTAAGCTAATAGCCTCTCTATGTATTCTATTAAAGAAACAAAGTGATATACCGGGTCGTTTCACTGTGGTTTTAGTGCTCAAACTTGTTCGAACTACGCAATAAGAATGTGCAGCTAAAGATCTTAGAGGACACTTTCAGCTCTCCAAATACGCGCGGTGTGTATTCATTTGGCGGTAGGAGCAGAGGGGCGAGGACACTAGATGCTTTGTTGAGAACTGTTGGGAAATGGTTCTATCAGCAGACGGGTTAATTAACATCAGAATTTGAGCGAAACGTACGATCAACAATAGCATAATTCATAGGAGCATAAAATGCACAGTGGGTCATTGGGGCTGTCAGATAGAAATAGCGGGTAACTACCAACTGATATACGGACGGGTAGTCAGACAGCCATCAGGTGAACTTGACAAATTAAGTGTACACGCGGTCTTTATGTGACGGCGCGGCGCAGCAGCTCATGTCGCATATCGAATCTGATTATGCACTTAGTCCGTCTGAAACAAAGTCTCAACAAAATTTATAATGTAGGTGCGATACAAATTAATACAAAAATAGGGCCACCACAAAAGACGAATTGGCGTGGCTGATAGTGCGCTCGTCTGCCACCCGAGAAGTTTAGAGGTCAATGGTCTATTGGCACGCTTCTCCCTTGAAACGGGCATTCAAAACTGTGTAGAGCTGATAAAAATTGCGTGCAACGTTTGGCAGGCAAAAAATCGCAACATTAGTTACGCTGACTGATAAAAAGTGCAACGTTTGGCAGGCAAAAAATCGCAAAAATAAGTTATGGAGCGTAAGCACATACCTGCAGCAGCAAAACCCCAAAGAACGAGCAAAGAAGGGAGTTATAGTAAACAAGAGCAAATCACGCTGCTCATGCGTAGTTAGAACAAATAGGAAAATAACAGCCGATCGCCCCCATTCACGAACCACAAAGGCTGGACTGTTGCTTACTTGAAGGACTTCATGGCACGGACCACCACCCAGGAATCCTTGGCGCTCTACAAGTAGCGTAGCCTAAACAGGTGGGGGGAAATCTTTGCGCAAATGGGTGGCCTGTGCCATTACGGGTAAGAAAAAGTGTCCAATGCGTTGGATTTTCCTCCCAATGAGGATCTCTAACGTTGGAGTTTCGCTACATCGCACATTAAAATATCCAAAGCTCATTTTCTATTGCCAAGATTTCATGGGTGCAATGTTCTCCACATGATACAACCGAAATCAACATGTGTCGGAGGCCTGGAAGAAACTGGCTGTTTGGTGCGGGACGAAAAGGTCAGTGCAAAACACTGTAGACACTTACCAAGTAAGAAAAGTACACCGTTTTCAACTCTCAGTATGACTTCCACGTAACGAAAGACGGGATCGTTCTTCGCAATGGCGAAAACCAGGTCTCTTCTTGAACACACCAGCGTCGCTTCACGGTGTAATTTGGTCAGTTGAAGGTTAGTTTAAGGTAAAATATCTTGTTTGTTAGCTGAATAAATCCACTGAGGTAATCCAGACCCGGAAAGTTTTTTTCTTGTAAAGAGTGCCTGATAACTCGTTCGCCCTTCATCTGATTGCGAATAACTGATGATTGAGTGTAGACGCTGGGTCAGTTAAGTGGGAATCTTGTGTGGATCTACAAACAGTGCCACTAACTCGGCGTAGCTGTATCAAGCACCATCAGATTCCATGGCTACCTAACATAATTTTTGAATTATCAACCTATCCACACTTCCGGCTAACCTAAGTCCGGATCCATAAGAACAATTTGAATCGTTCTACCAGTTACGTTAATTCCAAAGCTGACATCAGGATTTTGCTACTTTCTGACCCACAGGAACAGATCCAGTCATCCCTTGTATGCCTCAAGGATGACGCGACTACGCTCTCTGGCCTCACGGACCGTGCAAGGATTTTTTAAAATGAAATGATGCATCCACGCGTGAGTTGCTCCTTTTAGCACCAAAGTTTTTCAAGCAATGTGTTAACGTGACATTGTATTTCACGCCACACGTCACAAATTGTCGGAACTTTTGTGAATCTTCGGGAAGGTAGTGTAGTTGAGAGGATGCAGCGAGGAAACGAGTCGATGGCTCGATCCCCAAAGGGAGCATTTGAATTCCAGTGTTTGTCTGAACAGAACGACTGGCAACCGCCAGAGACCGACCGTTTTAAGAGAAGCCGAATGCAAGTGCCAACTTGAATCGGACAAAGAGGTGTGTTTTGAGGCACGACACGAAAAAATGGCGGCAAGTTTGAATGCACTTCATCCACTAGCAGGCGTTTTAACCGATTAATTTAATACCAGCGGAAATTTTCCGATCCAACCTCATCCACCCGCAGGCAAAGTCAAAGGTGAATCACATTGCCAACGATATTTTCGATAGAACCCTTTAAAACTTAAATAGTAAAGTATGAAAAATCGTCCGTCAAAACTTGCATTGTATATTCGAGGAATTACTAAAATATACGTTTTGATATGCGTGCCAGTTCGCATCCCAAGTGTGAACCTCGGCTTACTCCTACCTCTGAGGATTTCCTATGCTAACCTGACCACCACCCCAGAACAGTTGCCTTCTTACATGTCACTCACGGATTCACAGATTGATACACAGGCTCGAGGCTATTGCCCAAGTTTCCCGGATCGCTTTTGTTCTTCTCGGTCAGTGGTTGTCGTTCACCTGAGAGGTGCAAGTGAAAAAAGGGTGTAGCACTGCTCTTTATGTTCTCAGCGCGGGGCAGTATGCTCGCCAGCGCGAGGATTCGCATAAATAAATGTCTAATAGTGCTTTAAACTGGGTTCTAGAAGGAGCGTGAAAAACCGCCGGAGGAGGGGCATTTTACGCACCCACTACCCGAAATGAGAAAAAATTTTGTCTAATGAATGTGCTCTAAGCTTAAAAATTCACTTACTATGTCCCCACCGGGTGTTTGTTGGTTCAACGGTAAAAAACATGTTTGCCAAGCTTTGTTCCAACAGGGTATAAGTAAGAATTAGGTCCCCTCGGAGGCGACGGTACTCCAGAGGAAAGAAATCAAGCATCGCGAGACGCGTTTCGTAGTCCACGGATTTGAGGCCGGCAACCATTCTCGTGGCGGCCCGCTGGACACGCTCAATGAGGGTAACGTCTTTCGTACGTCCTGAGTAGACAACTTGGTTGGCGTACTCCAGGAGCGGTCTGACGTAGGCCCCATAGAGTATTTGGAAGTCCATGCGAGTAATACGGGAGAAGGTACGTCGGATCATCCGTAAAACGGCGAATGCCTTTTGGGCCGATTTTTCATGGTGTAGTGCGAAGGACAAGTTT
>NW_008751682.1:25911-28365 GCF_000715545.1 Opisthorchis viverrini
GAGAACGCGGATGGCTTGCTTCTGCGGCGATGTCTCATGTATTTGAACGAGACGTGTTTGTTTTTTCGAGCGAGGTCCAGAATAGTGGCTTGTTTTCTTATGTTCCAGTTGCGGATTTCTGATTTACAGCGGTTCCGCGTTTTGCGAAATGCAAGCTCATCTTCTGTACCCCCTGTAGTCAACTTTTTGAAAAAGGGTTGGGACCATTTTTCCAGAAGTCGCCGAATCCTTTTTGGCAGCCTGCGGTTCATCCGAGTGCGTGCTGGTAATTTTTGGGACGAACGTTGCGTCAACCTCGTGAACATTCTGGACAATGGTGCTATATATTTCTGTCACTGGAGCTGGTCTCAGTGTGACTTGTTCAAGTAAGATGCGCATTTCCGAGAAGTCTGCAGGGCAGAAGTCTCGGAACCACGATTGAGGTTCCGGATTTCTGGCCCAATAGCAGCTGAAATCAAAGGTCAACACGCAGTGGTCGCTATGTCCCAGTGGAGCGTTAATTGACCCCTGATCAACGAGGTGTCTCTCTTTGGTGATGACCAAATTTAGCAGGGATGGTAGTTGGCCTGCGCTGTATCTGGTAGGTGCAACGACATGTTGAGTCCACGCGCTCTGCTGAACGGCTTCAATCAGCGTCGCCGCAAAAGTCCGCCTGATTCGACGCGCTGGAGTTCCATCCAGGAGGCCTTTGGGTCATTAAAGTCACCTAAAAGCAGGAGTGGTAGTTGGAGGAGAATTGCTCAAGGGTTTGTATGAGGAATTGGTAATCTTCAGGTGGCCTCGGGGGGCTACGGTAGACCACACCGAGAAGAAGAGAATCGGACCCGTGAAGCGGGATTTGGACCCACATTGCATCGCAAAAGGGTGCAGGGGTTGTGTCAGAGAGGACAATCGGGAAACCAGCCCACTCTCGTTTTGAGTCGGCTCGAAAAATAGAGTAAGCTTCTATCGAGATCTCCGCGTCAGAGACGTCTGGTGTGAGCCAGGTCTCTGTGAGTGCGATTATGGACGGTTGTTCAAGACAAGCTGATTGTTTAACATCGTCGAGTTTGTTGAAAAGGCTGAGGAAGTTTGTGGCCGAGCATTTCATCACTGTCTCCGCTGCTTCCGAGGGTAAGGAGCCGAAAGTTGAGTGACCAGGGTGGTCAGCAGGCTCAATATTTGTGCGCCGGGTTTGAGTCCAAGGCTCCGAAGGTGCTTCTGGGGCGATGTCGTCTGCTTCCTGTCTTCGTGGATTTTAGGGTGCTTTTCGCTTTCTCGTTCTGTGGGCGCCGGGTTCGCTCAGGCCATTTGGCTTTTAGGAACGAAGGCTTTTGCTTCGTGGGCAGAAATTTCGACAGTTGCTGTTTGTAGCCCTTTCAGCACCCGCATTTTGGCAACCAGATTTGCTGTTGATCAAAGAGTTGTGGCAGGCTTTCGCCTTTCTGGATGCTTGGGTGTTTTGGCGCAGTTTGGCCGGGAAAGTGTCTCTGTGTGGCTCTGGGCGCTGGGTGGCGGCCCAAAGAAGTAATAAATTTGGTGGCGCTCTCAAGAGGCTCGTTTTCGTGGAGGACTGCACCTTGAAGCTAGCTAGCGGTTTTCTAATCTGGCGATTTTTATATGGTTTGTTTGGCTGCAGCCGCTCTTCTTTCGTGTTTGCGTGGACACCCGATCCGCCAGTGGTCAGCGTGGCCAGCTGGATGTACGAGGGATTCTCCAGATGGCTGTGGTCGTGTTTATGGCTTAGGTTGTCAAGTTCCTGGGTGACAGTTGTGCCCACAAACAGAGAAGCCGCTTTTGACGGAGTAGCTGAAGATTGGCTTCGCTGCTTGTCCCCGCACCTCTGACTTAGTACAATTCAGAGACTGTGGTTTTGTTTAGGAGTGCATGGCTGCTGTTGTTACGGAGATAAGCGTTGATAGCCCCACGTACTTTGGGCGCTGCTTGCATGTGGGGTTTTCCTTCTCTAGGACATCACTGCTTTTGGTGGGCGAGAGGCCTGTGGTGGTCGAATGAAAACTGCTGTCCGGAGACGCAGCTGGTTTCGTCAGCCTGCTTTCGTGAGCACAACGGGATATGACCACAATCGGCTTGGTCGTGAGTTTGGGGTCGGCTGAGTTTGTGCCCAGCGGAAGCCTGTTCCGTGCCTTCACCCCTGACCTGTTGTAACCGAGCTTTCGCGCGTCTAGAGGGCGATCCTCAGATAGAGGCCTGACCATTGGGTTGGCCTTCCGAATGCTGTTAGCCCGCTCCAAGATCTTCTGTACGTCAGATGGGGAAGAAAGGGTGACGAAAATTCCAAGCGTTCGCTTGCTTCCCTTCTGGCGCAACCATCCTGCATGGAGCGATTGGTCGGGCTTGGTGAGGACATTCCTAAGGATTGATTGTGCCAGCTTCACTGGCTTGGTGTTTCCGGAGAATGACCCCCAGATTATCAATCTTCTTCCCCTTAGGCGTCTGTTCACTGGAGACGCT
>NW_008751682.1:28716-32018 GCF_000715545.1 Opisthorchis viverrini
TCCCGTTTTCGACGTTCGCCGCCAGCCATTTCGCCCACATCTGTTGTGGTCTATCAATGGCTGCAGATGGCAATCTGTATAAACTGATGTCATGTTTCGGACTAGATGTAAAATAGGAAGTGTGTGCAAAATACCATGAGTTATCTCTCAAATGCTTTGCTAGAGTAATGAAATTCGACAATTACTCGCGTGTACTCTGTGAATAGAGTGAAAAACGAAAAACTTCTTTCAAAAATTCGCACGAGGGAAAAACGAAACCGATTTCGATCGTAAAATGGCAGGTTGCTTCCAGGCATTTCATTATTCCATTTTTCAGGTGGATGTCATGAGTTAACTGGAGGAAATTACAAGACAGCAGAATATGCTCGTTAGACCTGAGCCATCTATAATTGATCTCCAATATTATCTTCAGCTGCACACTTCAGGAAGTTGATGGTAAATCTAGGGATTACACACGGTTTTTCATCCACAGTGTAGCTAGATGACTAGTATACTTTCGTTTTTTATCCCACAGCATATACCGGTCCACAGTTAGCCTAGCTTACTGTCCATGTATAACCAATAGGTGGTCGCTGGAAAAACAGGAGTTGCAAAAATAAGCTCACATATTGAATGGTAATTATTCATTTCTGGCGAGGCCTAGTTGGATTGTGCTTCATGAAACCAAGCAATTTGTACGTATCCCCAAGACGTTTGTCGCCAGATGCACACCTCAGTACCATTTATCCCACAAGCCTGGAACTATCCAAAACTGAAGTGCTAACAAACTTGGCATCGCCAGCCTTACTCCTTTTATTATTGGCGGGGCCACGCCAGCTAACCACCCTTGAACTGTTAGAAACGGTCTTTGCAACCGACATGGGTGGTGATATTCGTCAACATCCGGGATAAACAATTCACCCTAAATAGCAGTGTTCACTCTATAATTATACTAGGGAATATGTTATCCATGTGATTGTGCCTCAACTGCTACCCCATGATATATAAATGCTGTTTTATACGGAATGAACGATAAGCCCACATTAAACCATGCACCTTTTGAATCCCCACCATTGAATTTTCAGTCAAATAAAACGAGGATTACGTCTCAAGAGATGTGACCGCCTGTCTACATCTTGGCTGCTCCTTCTCAACACAGGGCTGGGCGAGAAGAGCTGTACGTGACGGACAGTCCTATGGTCAGCGAAATACACGTCCTAACCAGCGTAGTATGTGAAACATGAGTGGCCCACAAGTCATGGAAGAGTCTGTTTTCCTGGACCCATCTGAAGTAACTCATCATTGTTGATCCACCATCACCCACCAGAACAAGCCAATTAATCGGTAGTCTAAAGTTGACCACGTCCGGACGCCCTCTGTCCATAGACAGCAAGTTTTTGATCCATAAAGCGGTATTCCAGAGTGGATGCTGTTCATTTTATGGGCAAAGTGAGTTTACTCCGCTCCAGTATTATCCGGCCAAATATGCCCTCGCTCTCCCGAATGGAGAAGTAATCCCATCCACAGCCGCTCTAGCGGGATTTAAACGACTAACCAACTAAACAAATCTATCTACCCTGTCGTTCAACCAGTCAGAAAGCATGGGATTTGTGTACAATCCCACCTGACGAAGCAACACCACATACTTTGCACGTACAGAGCGAGTATCGAGCGTTGCGTTGAAATTATTAGGGTTCAGATGTGATACGCTAATCATAAGTTTGCTGAAAACCCTTCGACACCCCACGACGCGTTTGGGCCTTCTTGGAGCCCATCAGCTAGGCGCAATCCCCAAATTGCACGCACTTAGCAAAATACGCTCACTAGCAAACCATTTGGATTTGCGGAGGGCCCACCTTAAAACCAGCTGAATCTCTCGTTTATGATGTTTTTAAACTTAAGAACATTTCGTATAAATTAACTGGCAGAGTTGGACAACGGCACTGTAAAAACTGCCCTTGGAGCGCATACTCATGTCGCACTGGTGTTGAAAGCGGTAGAAGGCTACAAAAGTCATCCTCATGCAACAAGTTGTTTTTTACTTCAAGTGCTCGGTCAAAGCCTTTCAAGACAGCCGTCACTTCGGAACAATCACTAGAGGTGTTCAACGTGTATTATCACCGTAAAATAGATAAAAAAACGCATATACAGCAAGCTGCATAAAAATGTACGTGGCGGCAACATTCCGGCAATTTTGACACCCTCTGGATGCGAAATCGGCAACGGGCATTCGGCGGACACCGTAACGTGACCGGCTGTGGGTTCCACAATTCCGGCCAATCAGAGCTCGCCTTGATGCTGGACCTGAAAGCGGTCCTACGGACTAAACGCCTGCGGAATGTGCTTTCTGACCGTAGCAGCGCATAATTTGGAGCGGTAAAGCGATGATGGTGCGGAATTCCGCCCAACACCTAGAGCTTCAGTTTCTGCATATGGTGGACTCAGAAAGAAGCTGTAGGCACCACGCGCCCATGGGGTCAGATGCATGGGGCGCTTTTTAGAGACAGGAATCTAGGGGGTGGACGCCATTAAGTACTAGACCTAGCCAGGGTTTCTGACGCTTGCGAAGTCAACTTTTACTATTGTGGGATAAAATGGCGCGGTCTTAACCGTTGCCGCAAAATTAAGATGTTAACAGTGCAACTGCGGCCAATGTGGAGCCAAACCCTATTTCACAATATATATATACAGCAACTTTCCCAGTGATGGAAACCTGTGTATGTTTATACCGGAAAGCACCGCGGAAGCTATGACCACCAGACGAACTCCGCAGTGTCTTTCGCACGGTGCTTTTTGTCTTCTAATGAGTGTGAGTGCCACCGTAGAAGTGCTCCATTTAATCTCCACTTCAGATATCCTAGGGTAAAGTCGGCATGCGATTCATGCACAAGCCAGCATTCTGTTTGATTAGTTATGCACAAGCCAGGAAGCGCGCGCGTTCAAATTGCATTTGTGTACAAGCCAAGAAGAGCCGCTGGCTATTCGCAAAATGAGATGAGATTGATGAAATCTACCGCATTTTCAGACTTGCTACTTCATAGCGTAGAATATCTATGTATAATGTATACGCTCCTGTATTATTGAATTGAAATTACCATGGCAATTTGTTTAAGTGAAATAAAACCCCAGGTGAATAAACACTGCCGACTTTGAATACCTTAACGGATGAAAAAATCGCGAATTGTGGAAACGGTTGACTCACATACAATGAACGTAACTTTCAGGTATTTTTCCACCGGAACCGATTTCCTCAACATTCTAGAATCTAAATGGCCTTTATAGATGCAACTTATCCGCAGGCGCATTCGTGCAAACAAATTTTG
>NW_008751682.1:32568-38887 GCF_000715545.1 Opisthorchis viverrini
CGCAGAAGCTGTAGATCTTGTCGGAATCTGTGTGCTTGTAATATGATGAACATAAAACCTACTGTACAGCATTGTCCAGGCGAGCCATGCAGTGACATATGTGCCGGCTGTTCGCAGAATGTGTCTATGACCATAAATACATGGATATTAAATGATACATACGTGCTTCCTGATGGCTTTGCGGACATGAAAGTAGCAAAGCATAATGTCACAGACGAACACGACTCTTGCCGCACGCATTTGCGTCGCCAACTTGTCCACTACGAAGGTCCTGACCGGATACGCTTCGCCCATCATTTCTTTGAACAAGCCGAACAGTTTACGCATGTGAGCAAACTGCTCGCTCTCTACGAACGCATACATAACCGGACGCCCGGTTCCCATGCCGTCCGTTATCAAGAATGTGTGTAGTTTATGTCTAAATACCGAATATTAGATGCTTTAAAAAACTTACCCAAGGCAGTTTGTTGCATGTGTCCCGTCGGCAGCAGATAGCAGACATCGATTACTGGATGAACGCACAAATATCACAAAGTTATCCTTCATGTATTCATTTAAGGTCTTCTCAAATACCGCGAAGGATGAAAACGATACACCCAAAAATTTCTCAACGAAAGCCACTTCCGAAGCCATAGCAGACGAAGTTCAAAGCCGAATGTGCGCCAATAAATTTTCAAATGATATCGATTAAAACAAATCGGAAAAAATGACGGCAGATGAGGGGGGTTTTCAGTCTACGCATATATGCAAAGAAGTGCAACATTTTGACGTTAAAGTTTTTATTTCGCCCGCAGGGGTTTTGCGGAAAAATACATTGTGCGTCTAGCCGCTGGCCCAAGAATAAGTCGAGTTACATGGTTGAAGCGCATAAACCAAGAAAAGGTGGACTGTCAGTGCAAGCGAGAAAATAGCATTGAACAATTTTATTAATTTGTTGCAGGATACCTCTGCTTCTTCGCATGAAATACGTGCCATAGGATGTTTATAAAATAAAAAATCTCAACATCACAGAATGTATCTGCGGACCTTAACGTATTCATCGAACTGCCTTTCTTCACACAACCTTCTTCTGACTACCCACATCATTTCTTCCAATTAAAGCTTGGGAGGAACTCGACATTTGTGTTTTCGGAAATCTCGATTCAAACTTAACTATAGTCATGGATATGTAACCATAGTTAAGACTTCGCACTCGAAACGTTAGGTTGCTTTCATCTTGGTGAACCACATTTTAGTGCTATATGACTCAGCAAAAGCAGTAGCATCCTATGAAGCAATATGTTAGCCGGGAAAGTCGAAAGGGTGTCAAGCGAAGTCTGCCGGACTTGAACCGCGAACCACCGGGGACGCCACCCAGGCTTACCCCGATCAGCCACCAGGCCACGAGCGGCCATTGGTGCAAATTTCTCTTGAGCAGCTGAGCCTCGTATGCAGTGGTTGTACGTTTCGGTATGGATCACGTGACCAGGACCAGCCAATCATTTGCTTCAGTTTGGCTTGTGCATGAATGGACTTCCGGTAAAGTGGGTAACCTTGCTACAAGAGCGTCGTCACCTTCAAGGACTGTAAGAGGCAATTGGTTTGGATAAGCTGCGTTTTTTGCTGTTAGTCAATGTAATTTTACGCTGGACTTCCGCCGTTCACTAGGGGAGTTGGTTCGCCATTCCATGCAGGTTCATGAAAGGCCACGTGCACGTGGCCTTTCAAAAGATTGTGTTCATGGGACCCAGTCTTACAGTTCGCGAAAGTGAACGTATCAAATCAGATACTCCTCGCAGACCGCAACAGTAACACCCGCTCTCGGGCCAGTTAATTGGACTAGCTGAAATAAAATACGACCGTTCACTGTTACAAAAACTTTTTTTCGTTGCCCGCGCTTTCGCCAGCCATTGCTACGACAGTCCTTAGGCTGTTCGGTGTTTAGGGGACCCATGTGCGTCATCCCAGTCGTTTCCTACTAGTGTAGTTTCTCTGGCATTTGCCGCTAATCGTGACGAAATCCAGTGCTTATTGAGACGTGTAATCAATTTCGAGTGTGGTTTATTTTATCAACCTCCCTCCAAGCCATCCTTGTTATCATCATGCCCGTTTAGTTCTGAAAGCTCTTCACCAAACTCATTTCAGTTTGACAGGTGTGAACCTCGACGGTAATTCGGGTAGCCATAGCAGCGGGTACTGTAGGATAGAGGGGACTCGAGATAGTTCAGTGGTTTTGCCAGCTTATGGACCGGAAGGTCCGTGGTTCTTACCAAGACCTTCAGCATCTCGACTGCTGTCAAGGCTTTGGAAACCTGACAGTATCCCAGCCCTCGCGCCTCTTTCCGTTGACATGGCTGCTAGTCACCGAAGTGGCACTACAGCCGAACAACTTTTCTAGCATAGGAGGGATACAGAATGATATTCAGGAGAGGATGAAAGACAAGTTAACGGGTAAGTGATTAAGAACAGGAAAACACTGATGCAACATCGCGTGTCGACGAGTATCTTTGACCACTGATGTGGTAGGCCTTTGGTACACCAAGCTCGCAGACATGTACCGTTGCACTTATGCTATGCTCTTCACGCTTCGTGTCTAGGTCATACACAGTCCAGCTAGATGGACTGTCGTCCCTTGAGGGAAGGTAGCGTTATTGCTTTCATGACTATGATCCTGCTGATCACGTGGGAGGAAACACCTTACTGTTCCCATACTCATGTCGCGGCAAAAGTACGATTCACCTCTAAATTGCTTCTCGATACGGTTTCTCCCGGTGCGTGGACTCGTGCTCGTCGGTTTGCTTCTTGTTGGCCTTTCTGGCATGATGGAACTAAAATCCAGATGGTATAGCTAAAGGCATCATTGCAACCATGAAGCTTGTCCGCCACGGCAAGGTGGTAACTTTAGGTCGGAACGCAACATCAGGACGTTCATGCATAATTATTGTCACGACGGTCGCCTTGTTTATTGCCGCGGTCCGGAAAGCCCCTTAGTCAGGGTAATGTTCTTTAGGAACACTCAGGTTTAACAGCTGAGTGGTAAATAGGCGAGTCAACAATTGTCTAAATAATTCTATTGCTGCTCCTCAAGGGTGATTGTCCGCGATTCTTCATAAATCAGCGAACGAAAGGTAACAAAGTAGCAGTGAATATTCCGCTGCAACCCTTTTGGTGCATATTTTCCCTGCAACTTGAAGGAGACACAAGGCACCATGTCGCCAGACGACTTCGATTATTTCGGAATTTAGTACTGCACAAAATCAGCCTACAGTCAGCACAAATCTGAAGCAATCGTTCCCCATTGTCCGTGCGTACCGAGTCCAATCCATGTCGACCTCCCACTTGAGCCTCATACGCTAAGCCTACCCACTGGTGCATTCAGATTTCCGGCTTTCACGATGTCTGAGCTTTTAGCTCGCCGAAGCAGGGTATTCATGACGTCGCAATACCTGTCTTTGACGGTGTCGGAGCTACAGTCAGTAGGAGCGTGAACAGACACGACAAACAGACGTCGATCAACTTTTCGCTTGTGGGACTATTTCACAGCCGTTGCCACTCGAACCGCACAGAGTCGGCTATCAACAGGTATCCAGTCAAGCAAGGATACTTCCGCCTGATGACTTAGGACGATACTAACCCATGCTAATTCCACCGCGTCAGCCTCTGGATCACCAGAGGTGTGTAGCCGGAAGGGAGCGAAGAGATAGGGCGGTTAGCTCAACCACTGAGGTTACATCTTGAATTCTTGTTTCTGATACGCAGCATACATCAATACCTAACGAGTCCAATGTGAGAGCAAGGGCAGCTTGTTGTCCTGCTTGTTTCAGAGTGCGGACATTGAAGATGGCCAGATAGACTGGGTGTTGAGGTTTGAAGATTGATTTGGAGGTGCCGGAGGATGTGGGTGCAGTGTGACGAGCAGATATTGCAAGATGAACGGAGTCATCAATCCTAAGTTCTGGACCTACAAGGGGAGATTAAATGATGGCGTGAGGAGAGGGGGATGAAAAGGTATGTGAAGGAGAAAGAAGTGAGGCGTTGCTTACCCGCCCTGCTGTATGCAGCGAGTAAGACGATCCGGCTGATGACAACACGCGACGGCCGATGTGGCGTGAGCTTATTGTTAGACGTAGGAATCATCGTTGTACGTGGGTCGGGTTACTGTCAGAGTGCTTACACCTGGACAGGAGGACGATTGGGGTCCTAAACCAAAGCATTTGGCTCAAAAGCCTGATCGCAAGGCAGCGGTATTTGGTGAGAAATGCAAATGCATTGCCGTTTTTATGGAATAAGTCACATGTTCCAACCCCCAACCTGGAGGACCAGGAGACTGCGTTTTCCAGAATTCCAAATATCAGGAAGGTCAGCTTCCTGAAAGCAACCACTGAATGCCCGGAATCTACGGAGACTCTCAGCATCGCTGGGTTTTGACCAGACAGACAACACCCCCTCAATATGCAGCGCGTCGCAACCTTGCATCAAACCCAGACGGCGCGAGTCAGCGTTGATCAAGGACAGACAACGCCTCCGCAATATGCAGCACGTCGCTGCCTCGTACTAAAGCCAGACCGCGTGCGTCAGCATTGGACCAAGTTCAGACAGTGTCCTTCCAATAAAAAGCTTGAGGCCGTTGTACTTTTCGCACTCGCACGCACTCGTGCTCTCGCAATTACTTTGTTGGAATATAGCTGTTGTGTTCCCTTCCGTGAGTCTTTTTCTCTCCGACACTAGGCACTGGAGCGGGTCAGTAGCAGATACCACAGGCCGGCGAATCAGCAGATATAACACCAAACATTGATTATGAGTGTCGCGGAGACACTAGTATAGCTCAATGGGTCCCTGAGGTGCGGAAACCGTCACTACGGTAAGTTCGAATCTCTTCGTGATGGACACGAATGGTCCGGGAATTCGTACGCTTTGGAAATGATTTAAGAATGGTTTTGACTGTTGTCTCTACAGCGTCCCGGATGCCTTGAGTCACTGAGCATTTTTATTACTGTTGGTACCAATGACTACCTAGTAGTTAACACTCTACTGTGATTTCAAAGTCATCGACACGCTGTTGGCACACTGATTCCTGACCCATAGCGGACAGGCTATGGTTTAGATCCCAGATCCCGCGAAAGCCCAGCGATGTGTGGAACTCCATCCTTTGGCCATGTGGGGACCTTTCGCCACCGTAAGAGCCACTCACTTCTTCCGCCATCACTAAGCACCAGCGAACTGTCTGCAGAACGGGAAATGAGTTAAACTGTCGACAAGTTTGTTCAACACCAACCCTGTCAAAAGTCCTTGGAAAGTAGTGAAACAAGTCATGAAGGAACATGTTCAACACAAACCGCTGCGAAAACTCCACCGAAATGATTTCGTAAAAGGCCATCTCTTCACTGATTTGCCACTTCCCCGCGAAGCGTGAATAACAATCAGGGTTAGACGCGTTACCAAAGAACTCATCTTTGACTTCACCGTACCGCTCGACTATGTAAACCACCCCACCTTAATCGCTTCCCTACTGAGTTACGGTGTAGCAAACACCCTGCTATCGGAATACGTCACTTTTTGGCTGGCAGGAAATGGGCCACCCGATTCTGCGAATAGAGCCCTAAATGGATTAACGGCACGAGACTGCTAATCGGAAGGTTCGTGGTTCAACATACCCCTGGTTTTTCGATTGCCTCTACCTAAGCTTAGGCAGTCCGACAGTATCCCAACTTTCGTACTTTGCTCGAGTTATACGGCATGCATGCACCACAAGAATGCCACGACTGATCCGGTATTTACTGTTGTTCTACCTGGGAGACCGTATCAAGTGGTGTACTTCAAGGATCGTTCACTCTATATAGCAACGGTCTTACCCGATTTCAATCTGCCCGAGTCTGATTTTCGCTAATGACCGGTAGATTAGGCACCGGAGCGATACGACCGATGGCCTCAGCTTACTGCAGCAGAACACTGACGCGCTGTAATCGAGCTGCAGTTAGACAACCTCTGAACGGCACAAAAACAAAATAACTCGCCAGGATGCTCGGGTGAGTGGTGAAGGTCAAATCGCAGGTCCTTTCACTGTACCAGAGCCTGGACGTCGCTGAACTGACAAGAGTCCCGGAATTTCGTGTGCAACTATTTTTGAAAGTTGTTCGACGTTCACAGGCTAATTTGAGGATACTATGGGATGCTGTTCTCGTGAAAACCAAGTAGTAGCCCATTCAACTAATTGAGCTCGAGCACGGTCCAATCAGGATGTAATCGCGCCAACAAGTACGCAGTGATTTGATGGTCATCATCATCGACAGCATGACATCAGTGTTCAACACTGATGCATCACTGCCGTACAACCATGATT
>NW_008751682.1:40337-61680 GCF_000715545.1 Opisthorchis viverrini
TCCTCCTCTTCGAACATGAGAACGATGTCGTCTGCATATTCCAGATCGACAATATTTTCTCCACAGGCTATTTGAACACCAGGGTTTTGGAGACCCTCCAGCGTTCGTCTCATTATTTCATCGATCACAAAGTTGAAAAGGAATGGAGAGAGTGGGCATCCCTGACGGACACCGCTTTGTGTGCGGAAGCTTTTGGAGAGCTCTCCCTATATACTCACAAGTCCGGAAGTCTGAGAATACAAAGAACGTATTATGGTCAATCTTGTGTTCGGCGTGACAGGTATTTAACGTCAGGACTGCATCCAGCACCACAAACTTGGTCATGTACTACGCACGCTTCGTTGTCTGGACTACATGTGCCAAGGATATTCTCAACCTCAACACAACTGAACTTAGGTGAAGTTGGTCCAGCTGCTGGAAAATTGTCCGTCGGCTTTACTTGACTTACCACGACCGAAAACGAAGATGATTGAGGAGTTACTTGGTTCACAAGGACACCTACACTAGATGAAAGGAACGACTTGGGAAAAGTCTTCTCTGAACACAGTCGAACACATTTCCTCATGTTCCTGATTTAGCCAGCTCAAGTGCAGATTTGCATGGTACTCTATCTCCACGGTGACCTCGGGAAAGCCAGTCAAATTTGGTTGTGTAGGAAAGGTAGTAACATTCTTGAGAGAATAGTCTAGCAGAGTAGTATCTGTTCACAGCCACACGAATCGTCACGAGTAAGCCGTTAGACAGAGGAATCGCTGTATATGAAAAAGACGGAACCCTCATCGGCAACTTTTCATGTCGTCTTGGCAAGAGGGCATGATATTTTGGAGAACCATCTTGATGGCCAGCCGTGAATCAGAAATTCTCGATCGAAAATGACTTTGTACCCGGACTGTCTTCGAAGATGAGAGTGGATGCTTGCTCTCCACCCTCCAATCCCTTTGAATAATGTGGGGACAATACGCGTAGGTCATCATTCCTGTTTTCAAAAGGTGGCATCCACAGAACGTAAATTCATAAGTCGCTGTTTCACGATGAGGCATTGTAGCTTTTCGTAAGTTCAATGAGCCACGTTCACCCATAGTCATCAGTATTTATGTGGTGACTGTTCAACTGCTAATGTGCGCCCATCGCTGTTTATTTTCTTCCTTGCATCAAGTGTCAGGAACACTCGAGTTCTTCATTTGAAATCATTCTGAGGTGAGACAGCCCATGTGGTTAGAACGTGAATTTACTAACCGGTGGGTCCTTGGTTCGAGCCCGATCTCTGCCTCTCGACTTCCCTCCCCTAGGCTTGAACAACCTGGCAGTATCCCAGCCATCGTGCTTCCTTCTGGTGGCATGGCAGTTAGGCACCGAAACGGTGCTACAGCTGAACGATTTGTTTATTTATTTTTATTTTGTCATGTTTTTATTCCATTTGACATACATCAATTGTAGATATTGTTGACCTGTCACTTCCGGTGCTAGACGTGGTCACCCAATGTACAGCACAGGCCTCCTCGTTCTATCGTCAGTGACGAAGAAGCAAACTCTTGGATCACTATTAACGTCGGCATCCAGCTTCATAAAGCATGAACTTTTTGTTTCCTTTCCCACAGCAACAAAGTTCGGAATTGACTTTTGGAAATTCGCGGTTTCACTGTGCTACAACACAGCGTCAGAAGTAAGCGGGCCGTGCAGATCACCCGTATCTATTTCAGGTATGTCCATTGCTGGACGTACGCCTGGTGTTGCCAGCAACCGATCTCAAAGATCATCTCATAAAATTCGATGTGGTTCTAACCCACGACCAATCCCGTGATCAGGCTCTGCATTATGCTCGAATTTTAAATCCACATTTTAATAACGATGTTTTGGTTACCTCTGTCGGTAAGTTTTATCAATTTCGATTTCGACAAGGTGCCTTCTGTTTAGTACTATCGGTTTGAGTTTTCCCAAGCTCTGGAAAGTCAACAAAAGTGACTTCGTTGGTCAGTTATAGCTTTGCTGTAAAATTCGTGCAAAGTAGCTGATTTCCGTCAATTTTTTCCTACGGATGAACTCCGCCTCAAGGAAGAAAAATGTTCGCCGAGAAACCATTCGCAGGATTTATCTTTTAAAATGGGTTCTCTGTTTAGTGTTGGTAGCAGTAATTATTTTCTCATCGCGTTCTTTTCTATCTTCGCGTTTATATGAGCCAGGCTTTGCACGTCGTGATGAAGACTTGGGTGAATTGGGAGCTTGAAGGAACTTACCGGAAAGTCAGTGGTTCGAACCCGACCTCTACCTCTCGACTCCCCCTGTCTAGGCTTGGGCAATCTGGCAGTATCCCAGCCCTCGTGCTCTCTCCTGGTAGAATGGCAGTTAGACACCGAAAGGGTGTTACAGCTGAGTGGTTTTTTTAATTTTGATTTTTGAAGAAACATGAGTTATATTCTCCGAAGTACTCCTCTGCCACTCACTGTATTTTCGTTGGAAAAACAGCGTATATTTTATGGATACTGGCAAAACTACTAAAACTTTGTTGTTTGTAAAGCCGGGTACGTTAATAAACTCACCTCATTGATCAAGAAGGCGGGTGACTAAAAACATTGACTGTATATCATTCGGAATGCTTGTTTTCAGCTTTTTGTGCTAAAAAACTTGGCTTGACGGAAACAGTTGAGTTATAAAGATGCCAGAATAATACGTCTGGAAGTACCGGACCGAAACGAAATTGGGTCGGGTTTCTTGCTTATGTTGTCGATGTGCTTTGACTAGAATTTCTGGTGTATCCAAATTCTGGACGACAGTGATGTGCATATGGTCTGGACTTCCTGGAGTGATAAGTGTCGAGTGTGGTGTCAAACTGCAATAGGGTGAGTTCAGTTAAACAGGCCTTAACATGAAACATGGATGCTGTTGAAGTTTATTTGAATTCGGAACTACATAGAGGTTTCTTATATAAGATGGCCACTTCTGTACTTTTGTGCATCGAAGGTCTGAAACATCCGGATATCTGACTAAGTTAAAGTTTGAATTGAAGCCAGTCTATGCTGAAAAGCCTAGAAGCACCGTACAGCTGTTTTATCTTTATCTGGAATCATTAGCATTACACATCACGAGACACCAGAGTTGCAGATGCGCGACCTCCCGGCTAGTAGTTTGAACACTTCACCGGAGGTGTTCGGTAGCAATACTGAAGGGCCAGCTCCTCTCCACCCAGCTTATGGATAGTAATGATAATAATAATTGAAACCCTTCAGCTGTAACACCCTTTCTCTGCCTACCTGCCCTGCCACTCAAAGGAAGCGCAATGGCTAAGATGCCGCTGAGATGCAAGCCTAGATAGGAGCAAGTGAGATACCAAGGTCAGGTTCGATCTGCCGACCTCCCGGCCTTTAAGTCAGAGTCTCAGCCACTTAGTTATCGCGAGCTCATTCAGCCAAAAGTCGTTACTTGTTTAATAGCGTGTGGTCTCCTAGATAGTTAGGATCGTCTGATAAAAGTATGCGAAAAAATTGTGAGACAACTGAGGTACTGGGAACAGACTTAATGCGTTTCAGTTCATTCATATTGACTCCTTGGTTTTATATTCGGATAACTCATCGTCCATTGGTTCGGTTTGTTTTATGTTGCTTACGTTTTTAGAAAATAATCCGGGAAACAAGACGAGCGAGTTTCTAGAAGCGGAGAAAGATACACGCATCTTCGATAGTCATGATCATGTTTGCCTTGGTGGTACCTTCGACCGCCTGCACAATGGCCATAAAATCTTACTTTCTACTGGAGCGTTGTTGACAAAACGTAGCATGTTGGTTGGAATTACAGGTGACACAATGCTAAAGAGCAAACACCTAGCTCCTCTCATTCAATCTTTCAATCGTCGTCGCAGTGATATTCAGTCTTTTCTCTTGGATATCGGTTTTCCCAAGTCCAAACTGGAGATAGTCGAGCTTACGGATGCCTATGGTCCACCAGCCTACCGTTCCGAATTTGGCTGCATTGTCGCCAGTGCCGAATCCGTAGATGTAAGTACAGCTTCTCGATTCCCCTGTTTTCAATCATACGAGCGTCTCATTAGTTCGCCGCATGAAGGAGACAACTACCAACATAGTTCTAGCGAGAGATCTGCCTAAAAGGGAGCTCTGCTTGTCCACTTGAAATATGCACATCCTGTAGACACTGTTCAACCTGTTGCCTGAACTCAAGCAGAGGGGTCTTCCAGCTCATGGATTACTGATGTGTTCTGATCTTGAGGTTGCTTCACCTCCACAGAACATAGGGAACTGCAATCCTCGTTGTTGGCTAGTCAACCAAGCTTATTTTCTTAACTAATGTATACCTCACTGTTCTGCTAGCTTTGACGGCAATATTCTTGAGACCCATTCTCTTGCGCCCCACATTATTCCGTTTTTTCTTCTCTGATAGAACTGTCACAAACTCAACGAAATTCGCACTTCCCATGGGCTTAATCCAGTGCGAATCGAAGCAATTGACTTGGTCAATGAACCTCGGTAATTTTGTCGTGTTTCGCGAACCGGACTGGGTCTACTGTGACTTATTGAATGTAAAACAACTGCTTGTGTGTCTCTTTTTCAGGTTAGGCACCATTTGAAGACAGCCTACTTATTTTATACTCGCCATATAAAGCTGTATCATTTTAAGACCATCGTGTTCCTCGTTAACTTTGGAGTATTAGGGGAATTTTCGCAGTTATATTTCGGTTACTGTTGCGACCGGCCGACTCGCGTGGCTCACATACTGACAATATGTACGTCAGTCACTTAATGTCGACTAAGGCAGACATACATTTGGTTTGAATGTTTTCAACCAAGAATTGGATGTTGATTTAAATTTTCCGTTCAATGATTACAGCACAGATGTGACTTTTTCGACGTTAGAGTGCCTCCGACAGGATTCTGAATATGTTTTCCACAATGGCAGAAGTAGCAGTCTGACATGCAACTCAGAGGCATCTCTTGCAGCATCTCGACTCACCTCGGAACGTCGAGACAATACGACGGAATATCTTAACATTGACAAGGGGCAGTATGGATACCACCAACATTTGGCTGGGTAGCCAGCACAAATGAAGACTCCTGTCAACTAGGGCATCTAATATTGCCTGGATTTTTGGTATTAGATATAAAATTTCGTGAAACAGATGAAAAACAGGGGATTCATACCAAATTTAGGCCCAGGTTGATTGCCTTAATTCGTTTTGGCTAGGAGATGAAATTGTGGTACGTTTCAATGGATTTATCCTTATGAACGGCCGAGTTAAGCATTTTTTAGATATGATGTAATGGACATGCATTTAGGCTGTTTCGTTATCTCTTGTTATAGGCGTATGAAAAGATATTGTGGGCTCTGACACTTTGGCAAGTGCGGATATATTTTAATTTCATCACTCGGTGTTTTTTCATGTAGTTGCTCCCAGTATTCGAAAAAGGTACGCAGTATACTCGAGAGTATAATCCTGATGAGTTTACTTTTGCCCATCTGTGCTGGACGTTCAGTCGCTTCGCGTTGCTATTGAAAGCACATTAGTAAATTCTTGCTTCTTTCGGGCCGTGTACTTGACTACTGCATCCAAGCATATTGGACATTTTTTTTTAACTAGGAAGAACCAAATTCACGATACCAAGGTTCATGTAGCAGGGTTCTTACCGTTTTCTGGTGCAGACTAATTAAAGTGAACATCTTAGGTTGGTTTCCCCACGGTTCGTAGGATGTCTGATCGCAATCGCGTCATCCAAGCTCAAGATCATGGATGGAAGTGAGATCGTCCGCGGTGCAAAAGCTGGACTGTCCCAGCATTAAATTATAAGGATGGTATAGAACCCTCTAGATATGCCCGGTACATCCCAGGACTTCAGCTGAATGGGCGTTCTCCAGGCGAGGCTGGCTGACAAAAGCGCGTTCGTATACGATTACACAATTGACCGCAATCACTAGTTTTAGAATACGTTGATTCAACTGAATATTTATACGAATGATCACGCCGACCCATTGATGTTGTACTGACCGTCATCAGTAAGCTCAAAAAAGTGTTGCAAACACTTGTTTGGTGCTCGATTGCTACACGTAGCGTCTTTATCCACAGAAGTTTCTGATGTATTCCCGGACAACGTCCACACGATGCTGTGAATGTCATCCGCGCTGATTGACCTGTGCATCTCACTCAGGGATATCAAAGCTGGTTTATCCTGCAGCTGAGTATACTTCCGCAAAGCAAGCTTTACTGGTGCCCTATAGGTCGTTGAGTTCTCAGCCTCTTTCACTTCAGCAATCTACAAATTCGAGGGGAAGGAGACCGACTGATTAGGAAAGCGGTGAAGTGGAGCATGTTCTGCTTATGCATACGCACAAAGAAGAATATGGCTAAAACAACCCAAAATCATGGTGCTAAATCCTGACTTGTTGGCTGTTGCTCTGTCTGTATGATCTGTCTTCAAAGCAGATAAAACATAAATCCCCAATAAAAGTAGGCCCACATGCACGTGCTTGTTCTGCTACTGGCTAATGACAGTGGTGATCCATAGCTTTACAGGGAATGGTGAGGTGTTTTCGGTGACCGTTTTCAAGGATGACATTCTCATTTCATGTAAGATGGCTCAGTGGTTCGAGCGCAAATTTACTGACCGGAAGGCTCGTGGTTCGAACCCGATCTCTGCCCCTCGACACCCCTGGTAGGTTTGGGTAACCCAGCAGTATCCCAGCCCTCGTGCTTCGTCCGGGTGACATGACAGCTAGGCACCGAAAGGGTGTTATAGCTGCATGATATTTTTTATCCTCATTTCACGCGTCCCAGAACTTNAGCAATTGACTTGGTCAATGAACCTCGGTAATTTTGTCGTGTTTCGCGAACCGGACTGGGTCTACTGTGACTTATTGAATGTAAAACAACTGCTTGTGTGTCTCTTTTTCAGGTTAGGCACCATTTGAAGACAGCCTACTTATTTTATACTCGCCATATAAAGCTGTATCATTTTAAGACCATCGTGTTCCTCGTTAACTTTGGAGTATTAGGGGAATTTTCGCAGTTATATTTCGTTTACTGTTGCGACCGGCCGACTCGCGTGGCTCACATACTGACACTATGTACGTCAGTCACTTAATGTCGACTAAGGCAGACATACATTTGGTTTGAATGTTTTCAACCAAAAATTGGATGTTGATTTAAATTTTCCGTTCAATGATTACAGCACAGATGTGACTTTTTCGACGTTAGAGTGCCTCCGACAGGATTCTGAATATGTTTTCCACAATGGCAGAAGTAGCAGTCTGACATGCAACTCAGAGGCATCTCTTGCAGCATCTCGACTCACCTCGGAACGTCGAGACAATACGACGGAATATCTTAACATTGACAAGGGGCAGTATGGATACCACCAACATTTGGCTGGGTAGCCAGCACAAATGAAGACTCCTGTCAACTAGGGCATCTAATATTGCCTGGATTTTTGGTATTAGATATAAAATTTCGTGAAACAGATGAAAAACAGGGGATTCATACCAAATTTAGGCCCAGGTTGATTGCCTTAATTCGTTTTGGCTAGGAGATGAAATTGTGGTACGTTTCAATGGATTTATCCTTATGAACGCCCGAGTTAAGCATTTTTTAGATATGATGTAATGGACATGCATTTAGGCTGTTTCGTTATCTCTTGTTATAGGCGTATGATCCTATGTACTTGAAAAGATATTGTGGGCTCTGACACTTTGGCAAGTGCGGATATATTTTAATTTCATCACTCGGTGTTTTTTCATGTAGTTGCTCCCAGTATTCGAAAAAGGTACGCAGTATACTCGAGAGTATAATCCTGATGAGTTTACTTTTGCCCATCTGTGCTGGACGTTCAGTCGCTTCGCGTTGCTATTGAAAGCACATTAGTAAATTCTTGCTTCTTTCGGGCCGTGTACTTGACTACTGCATCCAAGCATATTGGACATTTTTTTTTAACTAGGAAGAACCAAATTCACGATACCAAGGTTCATGTAGCAGGGTTCTTACCGTTTTCTGGTGCAGACTAATTAAAGTGAACATCTTAGGTTGGTTTCCCCACGGTTCGTAGGATGTCTGATCGCAATCGCGTCATCCAAGCTCAAGATCATGGATGGAAGTGAGATCGTCCGCGGTGCAAAAGCTGGACTGTCCCAGCATTAAATTATAAGGATGGTATAGAACCCTCTAGATATGCCCGGTACATCCCAGGACTTCAGCTGAATGGGCGTTCTCCAGGCGAGGCTGGCTGACAAAAGCGCGTTCGTATACGATTACACAATTGACCGCAATCACTAGTTTTAGAATACGTTGATTCAACTGAATATTTGTACGAATGATCACGCCGACCCATTGATGTTGTACTGACCGTCATCAGTAAGCTCAAAAAAGTGTTGCAAACACTTGTTTGGTGCTCGATTGCTACACGTAGCGTCTTTATCCACAGAAGTTTCTGATGTATTCCCGGACAACGTCCACACGATGCTGTGAATGTCATCCGCGCTGATTGACCTGTGCATCTCACTCAGGGATATCAAAGCCGGTTTATCCTGCAGCTGAGTATACTTCCGCAAAGCAAGCTTTACTGGTGCCCTATAGGTCGTTGAGTTCTCAGCCTCTTTCACTTCAGCAATCTACAAATTCGAGGGGAAGGAGACCGACTGATTAGGAAAGCGGTGAAGTGGAGCATGTTCTGCTTATGCATACGCACAAAGAAGAATATGGCTAAAACAACCCAAAATCATGGTGCTAAATCCTGACTTGTTGGCTGTTGCTCTGTCTGTATGATCTGTCTTCAAAGCAGATAAAACATAAATCCCCAATAAAAGTAGGCCCACATGCACGTGCTTGTTCTGCTACTGGCTAATGACAGTGGTGATCCATAGCTTTACAGGGAATGGTGAGGTGTTTTCGGTGACCGTTTTCAAGGATGACATTCTCATTTCATGCAAGATGGCTCAGTGGTTCGAGCGCAAATTTACTGACCGGAAGGCTCGTGGTTCGAACCCGATCTCTGCCCCTCGACACCCCTGGTAGGTTTGGGTAACCCAGCAGTATCCCAGCCCTCGTGCTTCGTCCGGGTGACATGACAGCTAGGCACCGAAAGGGTGTTATAGCTGCATGATATTTTTTATCCTCATTTCACGCGTCCCAGAACTTTCTAAAAGCGGCTGTGTTGATCTCAGCGAGGTACGTCACAACAGAAGAGAGTGGGAGGCATAAGGTTTACTTGACTTTACACAGCCATTGCATGGAGGTATTCACACAGCGTATGTTCATCCCATGAACCCCTTGAATTTGCTCCGTATTTCAGCTTTTCAAGCGAAATCGAAAAGCTATTGTCTACCTAAATTTGCTGCCTTTGGCGGACTGAAGGTTTGTCCGTTTGCTTTTTCAGAGGGGGGGTTAAAGTCACTGGCTGTATAGGACTACTGTTAACATGACTCGGTTTGAGCTTTGTGGATCTATTCAGTGAAACCTTGCTTTTGTAATTTTTAGTCTGAAGAGTTAGCTTTACATGGTTATTTTACGTTTACGTTTTTACTTCCCACGTCGTACCGAGATAGTTGACAAATAGATCCATTTTATTCATTCTGAATACCCGACAGGTTAGGCTGCGTAGCCATTGGGATATACAAGCAAACTATCTAATACAGTTGCATAATTTGGGTTTCCTAGGTGCAGCCCGGAAAGCTTGCCAGACGAAGTTTATGAACCGAAGCTGAGTTCATCAATACATCGCTTCAACCTGTTGGGCACGCTTTTGAGACCCGTTAACGTCGACGCAGTCAACCATCGTAAAGCCCGTCTACCCTATGTGATCGGTTTGGCAGGACCCTCTGGTGCTGGTAAATCCGCACTGGCTCGTAGGTTGGCTGATGTCAGCCCTTCGGTTCATGTGGTTGACTGTGATAAACTTGGGCACGAGGCGTACAGGTAAGTGAGCATTTGTATCGCTATAACGCCTCGTCGTGTTATTGTTGGTAAAATAACCCGTTCAATGAACCACCAGACAGGGTTTGTTCGATTAACCTATTCCCAAGTAACTAAGCGAAGCCGAATGATAACAGAGGGACGGTGATTGCTCCCATCCCTCAAATGATGGCCAACCATCCAAGTTATTTTTGCACGAATAGCCTAAACTGAATTCTTCTTGGAACAACCACAAGTGCGGTTATATGCAACTGTCTACGTTGTTATGGATTTCACTTGACAATTATGCCTCTGCTGTAAACAAAAACGAAAGAATATGAAGCAAGAAAACGCTGTTGTAAATTTGTGGTGGTAATGTAAAACGCGAATGGGACTCATTTGAAGCCCGTTTGTCCTTTATTCTCTAAACTTGCCGCACAATTGGTATTCTGATATGCTGCTGCTTTCAAGGTTGGTGGTCAGCCCAACTCTCCTTTCGCCCTTCTGTGACTCAGGTTTTCAAACTCTCCGAGTTCCATCTGTCGTATTCCGTATCCACACACCATATTGGGCCTTTTCGAACTTAGGCCCTTACTTGCCAGTGAGAACGTCGTGTATGAGTTTTCTCACCTGACTATGCCGCACACAGAGATCGCCTTTTTCATTCTTTATCGACCCCATAATCAAAACAGAAGGGCTGTCAGTACCATTGATACCCCCTCCGACAGCAGCATTCCAAACTGATAGTATGTGCTATATATTGAGTAGTCGTTATATCAGCAAACGGATTGTTTCGCTCATGTTATCTTCATTCACCACTTGTCTGTTTTACTTAAGCCCAAACTAGACGGATTGCATTTGCATATCAATTCGGTTTTCACGGTCGTGGGCCGTCGAAGAGTTTTCAGCAGCCTTGCGAGTAGTTTCCCTCATGAAAATATACTACAATATCTCCAATAACCTGCTAATTGAAACATGAGGCGGCTTTTGTGCATTATATTCAGTTGAAGAATACCATAAACTACAAATGTGGTTGAAAACCAGATTGGTCGAAAAAAGTTACTTCGCTCATCATGAAAATTACTACAATATCTCCAATAACCTGCTAATTGAAACATGAGGCGGCCTTTGTGCATTATATTCAGTTGAAGAATACCATAAACTACAAATGTGGTTGAAAACCAGATTGATCGAAAAAAGTTACTTCGCTCAGGTCATGGGTTTTGTGGCTGAAGCCTGCAGGAGCCCACTGATTTCCCCAAGTACTATAACTACTCCCTTAAATCTAAGTAGCAAGAGCTCAAAACCAAATGTTTGGGTGGTCTCCTTACTTGGTGTTCTGATGGTTATTCAGAAACACCGCTAGTTATCGTTGTTTGTGGCTTAGCCTTGAGGCTAACATTTGCATGCACGAAGTTTTACGCTTTTTGCGAATGTGTCCTCAGCACGCACCTCTAAAGCTTCCAACCCTTCAGCTTAATTTGCTTTTCGTTATCCGTTATTTTTCGGTGTACAAGACCTGACACTCCCTGTTACAAGGCACTCCTGAACCATTTTGGATTCGATGCCATCGCATGTCCGGAACCACCACATGAAATCGATCGAGCCAAACTGGGAAAGATTGTTTTCGCCGATGCACAACGTCTTATTGAATTAAATCAACTAGTTTGGCCGGAAATCGAGCGTCAGGTGCAAGAATTCTTAGTGCAACTGGAAGAAAAGTCGTCTAACTCGAAGAGTCCTGATTCCAGACCAATTGTTATTTTGGATGCAGCTGTCCTCTTACAAGCCAATTGGGATCGATTTTGTGATGAGGTGAGTATGAGCTAGTTGGTCTCTCCTCGGAAGTCTGTTGATTTTTATCCATTTTCTCGTTGTTGTAACCGGGTATACGTTCAATTCTTGATGCCTGGACGATGCACACCTCATGAGAAATGTGAAAAATGTCACTCTTTGCCTTTAATTGTGGGCCTATTTGAGTTGTTTATTCAATTTTTTTTTGTTGCTTCGTAGTTCATAATTTTTTTTCTAAAGTCAAAGTCAGCCGCATCCTCATCATCATTTGTGACCCAGTGATAACCCATGGGGGTGTGATATCGAGGCCCGTTGTTAGAGAAACTGTTTGATCACATAGGGGCGATAGCAATCCTTCCTCTTCGAGGTCTCTCAGATAAAGCCACTGTTGCATATGCAAAACGAAAGCTTTTCGACATTCATTTTTAGCACTACTGTTTCCATCTGTCTGGGCTTTAGACTTACTGTGCACTTCTGTGAGGAAAATAATGCATAGACAGTAGTGATAGTGGTTTGGAGCTACCCGTTTGTTGGATGGGTACATTTTTCTATGTATGATATCAACTCTCCTGCTCTCATATTGCTAACGAATTTGAAGTACGAAGGCTTGAAATGTCGCGGTTGTGCATGGGTTGGACTGTTCATCTAAGCTTATTGGAAAACTATTCCACTTCACATAGTGTTCAGTTTGAATTGTGCAACTGAATGTATATCTATGGTACTTTTGTTAGTCCTATGTCTGCTTTTTCCCATATAATTTCTGGCAATTGTAGTAAGTAGGAGAACAAAATTTTACGTGAGCATCAGTATTCTTGCTTGTTCATCATGCCTGTTGCCGGCCACTAATACTCTGTGTGAACTGTAGCTCTTCCAAGCGTGTTGTTCTGGAAAAGCGATTCTTCATTATATAATTTTAGTTGGGGAGGCAAAAATCTTCTGAGATATTCGAAATCTAGCTGATTTGTGGGTGAAACAACCGCCAAGACTAGTGATTCGCTCGTACCCGGAAGAGGTCGCTTAAACTGTTGTTTGATAGTCCACCTGATCGAATATTATTCACTTGAATTCTAGATGGTGACCCTCGAACCATTGGTAAACTCGAAGTTTTATTAAGACACATCCGCACAAAAACGATAAGGAACTCCAAACTAGTTCGCATCCTACCAAGTATCGAGCCACAATTACGGTTAGGCGGTTATCCAATTTGTTCACCTTCGTGTGGTGAAGTGAGGTGATAAACGTGTACTGGTGTAACGGTGATGCTACTGATGGGGGGCACGCGAGCAGTATGTGTTGTTCGTAGAATTTCGCTTTGCGTCAATTGAAAAAAGGAGATCAGTTGAGGAATTTGTGGAGCCACTTTTTAACAATTGCTTGGATTTGACCGGCGAATGAGTGGAGTCAATGAATCTCCAGGAAAGTTCAAGAAGTCTCGTTCGGGAGAAGATCTGTGTCCAGTTTTTGTAACTAAGATGCAGATTAGAGTTTTGCTTCCCTGTTCAATGGTCTGTTGGCATTTCCGAATAAATAACTCCGCAGCGAAGGCCTTCTTCCTTTCACTGGTAGTCGTTTTTGAAAGTGGCGCGCCTCTTACTGTAGTAATCATGGGAACATCGGCCTAATCCTGACCACAGGGAGTTCTTGAGTGTCAAATTTTGTACCTCGTCGTGGAGGCACGCTAAGCCTTGGTGTACGAGCAACAAGCACGATTCCGGTTTGGGTGATCTTTTTCAGCTACAGCTACAGGACAACCGTTTACCTATAAATGGCCCGCAAAATTGGTTTTCTTTGTTTTGAATAGCACTTCACTTTTCAACCGGATGTAAAGTTGGAAATATAATCCGTTATGGTCTTGGATTTGCATACGGGCGGAATTTCAAAGGCTTCCCTACAAAAAGTGCTGTTCACCATGGGTTTAAACTATGTTCATTGGTCTAAGCATACTCTGTGTGTTAGGTTCTCTACTGATCAGTCAATCAACCCTGTCAGTTACACACGGAACTGAGAAGACAAAAAGCCTTGAGGAAATTATGCTGCAGCAACTGAATAGCCAATATCGAGATTCGAAGAATCAAGAATGGAATAGAACAAAACAGTCCAATGAAAGGCTGAAATAGAGAGAGAGAAATGTTGAGCAATATGTTCTTTAGGGGGACTGCCTCCTAACACTGGAAATGGAATGAATGGTTAGTTAACTGGAGAACGCTTGGGACCAGTCCAAAAGTCGTCATTCCAGAAAGGTTTTGAAAAACAGTCGGTTGCTTGGCTATTTTTAGATTTTAGCTTCGTCAGGCCCAGTGACTTGGTTACAAAAGCAGGCTGCAACACCCACTAATGGAAGACTAAATCAGTGTTAGGTGTCAGTTAACAGTTTTTTTAGTTAGTGAGAATGAATGGGTGTTGCGGCTGGGGAAACTTGCGTGAATTCGGACACAATTGGTAGTCTGGTTCTTCTAGTTGAGCTGAAGACTACTTTTGAGCATGATTCGAATTTTTTCCCTCGATCTGATGGATAAGTTGTGCCACAGAGATCCAGTTAGAGAGAGCTTCTGGATGAATTTTGGCCGGGTTGAACTTTCTACTCTCGACCTCAACCACTTCCGTTACTGACTTCTGATTGATAATTTTGCACCGCCATGTATCTGCTTATTCGAGAGAGAGAGAGCAGTTTTCCACACACTCACAAGCTCTACGCTCCCTATTTTTACTCCATTCTGTTCTGCTCGCGCTGGGATGCTCGGTTATTTCTGCTGCCTGGGTCCTCGGTGAATATGGCGCGAATCGTAGCACCGGTTCTGAAACTTGCATTTTTTTACATTAGCAAGGTCGTAATCCGTTTCATCAGCCCTGATTAATTTTGCACTGTATCTGCTTATTCGAGAGAGAGAGAGCAGTTTTCCACACACTCACAAGCTCTACGCTCCCTATTTTTACTCCATTCTGTTCTGCTCGCGCTGGGATGCTCGGTTATTTCTGCTGCCTGGGTCCTCGGTGAATATGGCGCGAATCGTAGCACCGGTTCTGAAACTTGCATTTTTTTACATTAGCAAGGTCGTAATCCGTTTCATCAGCCCTGATTTTCACTTGATCCCTTCCGGGGACAGTGTTGCGGCTGGACTAAGCACAGCTAACGTATTGTTGGCGTACGCAAACGAGGAATAAACAACCCAGAAATGCATACGAATATCAGACGCTGATCAGAGGCTTGGTGATGTACCGACATGTACCAGACACAGGACACAGAAGAGACTTAGATATTGACATTTGGAGGTGAAGATAACTGTTCGCGCCACAGCCACCAAGCACCGAGGTGATAGAAATCGCCAAGTATCCTAATTTGGATCAAAAGGAACAGAATAGAGTAGAGTGGGACGAAACAGAGCAGAATAAAAGAGATGGAGCAACCTGGCATGTGTAGAGGTGTATCGGATCGGCTGAGTCGATACTTGGTGGTGCCTGGTTGTCAGTCAGGAAAAGTTACAAATGATCGGTTTGGATGCATCGTAGAAAGTCCAACCTGACAAAGTTTCATGCTACAGCTCCCCGTGACCCAATTTTCCTATCAAGAACTCACCCACACAGGCCGACAAACCCTAACGATGTTCAACTGAAGTCTTGCGAACCCCTAATCTTAGCTTTTTCCGTATCCCATCGATCCTAGTGCCCACACCAACTGAAAAATCCCGATCTACATCCAACAGTGACTTAGCTTTATATTAGTAGACTATCTTGCTGAGCGGCGAGGTAGCCCAGTGGTTAGGGCACGAATTTAACGACCGGGAAGTCCTTGGTTCGAACCCGACCTATGCCTCTCGACTTCCCTGTCTAGGTTTGGGCAGCCCGGTAGTATCCCAGCCGGCGTGCTTCCTTCGGGTGGTATGGGGGCTAGGCACTGAAAGATTGTTACAGCTGAGCGATTTCCGAAACATTTGCTGAACAATGGATAAATTTATTGCTGAGCAACTTCTCGCTTTGACGAACACAAAGTGAGTTTTAAGCGAGTGTCAAGGCAACTAAAAAATTAGTGCTGATTTGCTTAAAGTGTTCTCGTTGGTTAGTTTGGGTGATTTCGGCCCAAGACTCGTCCGTTGGAAGAAAACTAGCCTACGTTTGATTCGGGTTTGGGGCCGCTCTAGGGTACTTCAGCTGAATATTCCTTTTGGTCGTTGTTTTCGAATTTTGTTGGTATGTGGGTCACTAAGTCTTAAGACAACTAATTTGAAGAATCGGAAAACTATTTGGTTTTTGATCGGTTTAGACTTCACACTCTTAACCCAAACCACTTTCTTGAGGCTCCTCTTCACTGATATTATTAAACTGCCACATGACTATTCGTCCAGTTTAAAACTGCACATGACACGCTTGCCAGTTCTATGCCCTGTATTCTATTCATACTGTCTCGGTCACCAGTGGCCGTAGTGGGCGCATTAAGTGTATGTGAGATGAATGAATGTCAGTAGTCACAATAGTTGACCCACTGTTTACTTACCGTTCTCCAAAGTGAATTTGTAAGCGACTCCTAGAATTTCATTCATTAGTCACTCCTAAGGCCAGTTTTCCTTGACTAAGGTTAAGCCTCGTGTATTTCGTTGAGTAATACCCATCCCCAGTGCGAAGCTCAGTTGATTTGAATGGTACGCACTGAAGCAGATCTGTTTTGTTTTATGAACTCGCCTATCTAGATTTTTTTTGTGCGCTTTCAGACACTGTACTATGCTCTACTATCACATTTACCGGTACTGCAGGTATGGATCGCAATTTTAACGAAAGATGAAGCTCACCGTCGCATACGCGAACGAGGACATTTGTCATGTGAAGTGGCTGCGGAACGGTTGGCGCGTCAGGCAGGAGCTATTGCGGAGGCGACCGGTGGTTTGGACTGGTGGGATGTAGGACAGGTTGATACTGGTTGTGGCCCCGTCGGCCGGGCACACGTAGTTCTCAGTACGCAGTGGGAACCAGAATGCTCTCAAAAACAAGTGGAGAAAGCCTTCAAGCTACTGAAAGAGCGTCTGTCGTAAACTGTCACTGACCCAGCTATTGAATTTTCTCATCTGTGAGACTAAGCTAATCCACGAAGACGTCTATATTGGTTTTTCCAATATATCGTCCTCTCACTGTTAGGCTGTTCTCAATTTTGATAACCTTATTTTAATGTCCAAATGGTTTTCAGACCAAAGGCGACGTTGCTGGTTTATTTCTTAAGGTATCTGCCGTCGCTTTGTGCGTAATAATCATTCCTGGCACTTGGACCTCCATTTTGATTTCATTGAACATATTTGGTCAGCACATTGTAACCGTATATGCACCATGTTTCTATGACCTGTCTGCAAATGTCCCCGATTCTTTGTGCCAGAATAAACTATCTTTTGCGACAACGTCTACACGTCCTGTATACAGCTGTGTCCGAGGTTTGGGTCGTCATTTCCACATTTACGTGCGTTAACTTATTCTGTTACAGTGTAATCACGGCTTATGCATATGCCAATATATATGAACCGCCTAACAAACTCAAGCTCATCATTCAAAAGTTTTAGAGAGGCATAAGGGCATGAGGATCTTGAACTAAGGCTTTGCTATTTGAAGGTGTAAAAGCCATGCCATGATATTACCTCCGATATTGTGGCTAAAGTACTTTGCGTGGACAGATATTCATCAAACAGTCATGAAAACTGTCGTTCGCATAATCCCAATTCATTAATCTCTCTCCAAGCGTGATTTCGATACATAAGTTCACGGTTTCCTAGAGTGACGTCGACGACAAAATTGAACTTCACCAGTTATCAGGATGCTTCTGGACAGCTCAGTGTACAACCTAAACCTATCGAAGTATGGAAATAAAGTGTGCTAAGAATGTTCACAATCTTTAAGGGCACATCCTCTAATCTGTCAACAGAGTCAAGGGCTCCTTCAAAGTCGAAGAAAACCGCGATTGTTGGTCTACGGTAGAAATGACGCTGCTCAAGTAATTGACGTAATGCAAAGATATGACCAATTCATCGTCTGCTAGATCCTGCTTAGTGTTCTCGGACATACATCCTGCGTGCCAGAGATAAGCGTCACAATATACGGGAAGCCGGTGGCCGTGTTGCGACAAACGTGAGACATCCCTATAATTAAGGCGCGAACTTACTGACCATAAGTTCCGTGGTTCTAGTCCAACTTCAGCACCTAAGCTGCTCCTGCATTGGCTCGGGCGACCTGGCAGTATCTCAGCCCTCGTGTTTCTGGTGACATGGCAACCATATCCATTGGTTGGCCCCCATAACTGAAATAGTCGGTCCTGGTTTCTATCTTGAGCACAGGTACGACCTGGCTCTCTGAATCTTATTCCAACTTAATCAAAGCGGAACACATTAATTCTCTTCCAGCGGCAAACAACACTAGAGGAAGCTCACCGGGTCTAACAGGCCGATAGCGCCCCAATATAGAGACAGGCGTGTTGGTACTTCATTAGTACTTGCTTATTCTTGTGTGCATCCACCAGAGTTTGAGTACTCGTATAATGCTATGAGAAAGGTGCAGCATGGTGAGTCTGTATTCTAGTCGTAGTGACCTGTCTGTTCTTCTCTGATAGGTAACTGATGACGCACAACTAGACCAACAAACAACACCAAAGATGAATTGCAATAGCGATATTTTGACGGGCGTGGCTGATTTTCGGTTACGTATGTTTAGGAAAGCCAATCAAACTGCATCGTGTGTTCGTCGGTGCACGACGGTGTCCGTGTGATCCTGGCACGCTGCATATTCAGAGACCGATAAACTACCGTAAATAAATTACTTGTAGTCGGCATGTGTATCCGCTTGAAATAAACAACTTCACTTCATCTAAACACAGTAGGACGGAATTCCACTTATTGACTAATCAAACTTCCTCACAGCTCCCTAGTTAACGTATTTGCCGGCTACACCGTCTTTTGTACTCTTTGTCTTGCACCGACGACTTGGTCAAGTTATTCAGGGATAATTAGCTTGTTGATTCCAGATCTTTACCCATCAATCGGGGAAATGTAAAACAACAAAGCCGCGATTGCTGGATTTATCAGACAGGCCTGGTCAGCAACCGCGCCAGACTCACCAAATACACATCAATCTTCATACGGCAAATCTCTTTTGGATCAAAACATGACGGTTGATCTCTGTCTCACTCGATATAGGCCCAAATTCGAAGTCGATGGTCTGTCACATGGATGTTGTTTGACACAGTACCATCGCACAATATATTGCAATATAGTTGGTCTTTACCGTAATTCTGTTTACTTGCAATGACGCATTAACATGTCGAGCTCCACAGGAAACACATGCCTATCCAAAGTGATTATCCACATGAAAAGAAAGGTACGACTCTCACCCTGTAGAGCCCCTTACAACATAACGCAATACTGAAGTGTACCGTTTATAAATAAAATATGTAAGTATCTAAGTAATTCATTCTGAATGGCACCATAATATACACTACTGATCAAAAGTGCACTTGTGATACTCGTCCAAAAATATACACAGACAAGTAAATCGCTTGAATGTATATGGGGTGGATTGCATGTTCATGTGGAGATTTCTACCGATTTCTGGTTGGTTGACTGTATGCACTCTTGAACATCATCGCACCAGTGTGCTATTTTAAATTCTGGACCTTTGAGCATCAAGAATATATCCACCGAATACCTCAGTCGATTTCCCCAACCCTGGTTACTGTCATGTGTTAGCTGGATACTCTGTGAAGAGAAAGATCACTTGTGTCGTTGAGCTTGGAAATAATATTCTTTGATCTTCCAGCTGAATCCCAATAGCTGGACACCGCGACGAACTTCTTTGCTAGACTGGTGATCAAGGTAAACATGTGTTATCCCGAAATTTATTCAGTTCACACGTTTTTAATGGGCACTTATCACCAATCAACTTAGCATCCGTGAGTGGTTTTCAGGTGGTGCACTAAATATCCACCAGCTCAACAGTTCGGGCGATCGGGATACAGCTTCAAAAACATGGGAGAAAAATCTCCATCAGAGTCTGGGAAACAGCTTACCTTAATGGCGTAAAAACACTATGTGGTCGTCATTGTTTGATGCACCCAAACATCTCACGATGAAGTGATGCCACTGGCTGAATGGAATGTTTGTAGAGTGGATACAAACAGGCAGTCCAAAGACCACTTTTCCAATCCGGGAAACCCGAGGCTAGATTTTACTTGGCACCCATCGAGCATCCCACTGTGAGCAGCTTTACAAGCAGATTAGCTTTCTGAGACATGTGCATATCAATTTAGTTTTCGTGTGAGACCCACATGAATCCCTCCTGAGTCCCTCGTTTGTGATATTCTTCTTCAACTGAATGTATCGAACCAGCCCGCCTCATGTTTCGGTTGCTATCAGATATCGTATTGCAATGTATAGATGTAACACTCTACTCATAAGATTGCTGAACAAAAACGTCATAAACGAGGCGTTCAGGTGAATTTCCCGTGAAAACCAAATTGGGATACAAATGAGTGTACTGGTCGGATTTGGTGCAATCTAGATTCAAGCGAAACATGATGATGGAAACTCGGGGACTGCGCCTACTTGATGAGCCCCAAGAAGGGCGAAGCAGGGCAGTGCATTGTCGAAGATAGGTTCCTATCCTCATGTGTGCGCGCATATCTCTCGAGTGGACGTGCAACCCAAGCAAACGAACCACAAGGCCCACTAAGCTAAGTGATCGGTGATTGTTTAACTCCGAATGACATTGTTCATAGCCTTTCGGTTGTTTGAAGTTCGGTAGAAACTTAAGGAATTAAGAAGAGGGAAGGACTCATCTGTCATTCGTATGTTCTGATGGCTATCGCAGAATTCGGCATAACTGACATTTGATGTGATCTTTTATATCAGAAGCTAGCAACTGAATCCAGTTTATCATAACCAGTCTATTGCTACCCCAGTTAAGGGAAGAAATTCTCACGCAAAATATTTTATGTTCGTCTAGAGTTTCAACTTACTAGTTGGCTGTTGCCAGAATACCTAACTATCGTTGGCAAAGATAAACAACCAAACTAGGGTCTCCGATAAACCATCATCATTTTCTGATGCAGCTAACCACACACGATTCGACTCATTTTCATACCATATTTAGAGGCATTAGTGAACTAATGCATCAGCTCCTCACATCCGTATTTCTGAATCCCAGTATGATTGGATACAATTTACCATGATATAGTCCGTCTCGAGGAGACTGGACCTATTTAGAGGAGTGAACTAATGCATCAGCTCCTCACATCCGTATTTCTGAATCCCAGTATGATTGGATACAATTTACCATGATATAGTCCGTCCGGAGGAGACTGGACCTTACCGTGGTGTGACGGTTTGCGCACCTCAGCGATCCGTTGAGCTATACTGGAGAGTGTCCCGCGACACTCACAGAGTCTCTCATACCAGGTTGGTCAATGGTTAGAGGTCTGACGAACACAGTCTCCTGGCCCTCCAGGTTGGGGGTTGGAACATGTGGCGACTTGTTCCGTAGAAATGGTAATGCATTTGCATTTCCCGCCAAACACCGCTGCCTTGCAGTTAGGCTTTTGAGCCAAAGGCTTTGGTTGAGGACCCTAATCGTCCTCCTCCTCCTGTCTAGGTGTGGGCGCCCTGGCAGCATCCCAGCCCACGTACAACCATGAATAGCACATACACAAAT
>NW_008751682.1:62165-63536 GCF_000715545.1 Opisthorchis viverrini
TCTTCAGGAATCTCCAAATCAGTCCTCAAGCCTCGACACCCCCTCTATCTGGTCGCGTTCAATGTTCGCACTCTGAAGCAAGCAGGACAACAAGCTGCTCTTGCACTCGCACTGGACTCGCTTGGCATTGATGTGTGCTGTGTCTCAGAAACGAGAATTCAAGATGCAAGCACAGTGGTTGAGTTAACCGCCCCGTCAGTCTCCACTCGCTTCCGGCTACGCACCTCTAGTGATCCAGAGGCTGCTGCGGTGGGGTGTGCAGGGGTTGGTATTGTGCTAAGTCACCGGGCGGAAGTATCCTTACTTGACTGGATACCTGTTGATCGTCGCCTCTGTGCGGTTCGTCTGGCAACGTCTGTGAAGGAGTCTCACAAGCGGCAAGTTGATAGATGTCTGTTTATCGTGTCTGCCTATGCCCCAATTGACTGTAGCTCTGACGCCGTCAAGGACAGGTTTTACGACGTCCTGAATGCTCTGCTGCGGCGAGCTAAAAGCTCAGACATTGTGGTGGTTGCCGGAGATATGAATGCGCAAGTGGGCAGGCTCAGTGCATCTGAGACTCAATTGGGAGGTCGACATGGACTGGACTCGGTACGTACGGACAATGGGGAACGATTGCTTCAGCTGTGTGCTGATCGCAGGCTGTTTTTATGCAGTACTAACTTCCGAAATAGCCGAAGTCGTCTGGCCACTTGGTGTCCTCCTACAACAGGCCGGCCACAAACTCAAATCGACCACGTTGCCATCGGTTACCGATGGCGCGGGTCCATAACTGACTGCCGGTCGTTTTGGAACACATTTGTGCACTCTGACCACGCGCTCGTCCGGAGTTGCTTCGCCCTACGTTTCCCGGGGCCGCGTAAGGTGCGGACAAATCGCATGGCAACTGAAAGATTGGCAGATCCGGATGTCAGACGAACTTACAAGAATAGTCTTCTAGAGTCTCTCCCAAATGCTCCACCATCAGATGTGAACTCATACTGGGACGAGATTGCCACCTCTTTGCATAGTGCGTGCGAAAAGCCATCAGGCGTCAAGTGAAAGTGAGTTTGCGATCCGACCGTGTAACGTGTAACCACCTGCAGCCTCGGTGGTTTACGACTGCATACGTTCTCTCAAGTGCCACCGAGCTCCCGGTCCGGATGACCTTCCACCCGCACTGTTCAAAGACGGGGGTGAAGTCCTCAGTCAGCCCTTATCCGATCTGTTTGCTTGCATTTGGGAAAAGGAGTCTGTCCCAGACAACTGGGGAGAATGGGTGGTAGTGCCCGTTGTCAAAAAGGGGCGCGTAGTGAGTGTGGCAACCACATGGAGATCAGCTTGACCCCGGTTGTAACGAGACTGTTGGCGTCAATGGTGCCTTACGGTGGC
>NW_008751682.1:64496-82856 GCF_000715545.1 Opisthorchis viverrini
AACCGATGTCAGTGGCGTTCTTGTTGTCAGTTTCTATCCAGATTGCCTGAGTGAATGTCTGGAGGTGTATGCACCTCGGAATGATTGTGTTATGCTAGCACTAAGTCCATCCCCCATCCATCTTTATTCTTTTCTTTACAATAAGGCTTTCAAATAAATCATGGTTGTACGGCAGTGAGGCATCGGTGTTGAACACTGATGTCATGCTGTCGATGATGATGATGATGACCATGAATTAGTGCATTTGACTGATTGTGACAAAAGCATTTAGCATAATCTACGAGTGAAAAGGCTACGGCATACTTGCAGACCAGTGATTGAAGGAGATTTTGTGCTGCTAATTTCTTTGAGTAACGTAAGCCGAGCAGATATGTGAGTCACTAACTTTCTGAAAGCTAGTAGAAGGTAGCGTGTATAGCGCAGCGACCATCCGAAATAAGATAGTTGGGATGCTAGTACCATCTTTGAGGGTATTTGGCACCATTCGGCAGCGGAACTTTGCTATCAGTCGCTTGGAGACTGTGAAGGCAAATTTGTTTTCTGAAGTAAAATAACCAACCGGTTGATTACGACATCCGGGAAGCTCCACTTGTGTTTTGAATCTTCGAAACTTTCTAATTTTGCCTTAAAGCCTATTTGCAAATGAAATTTCGGGCGTCGATTTAATTTTTCTGCTCCAGTAAGTTGACCAGGACACAAGTAACCAAGGAGTGGTTATGGCGTCTCGAAATAGCCGCATCCTACACGCGGTGTCCAGCCCTCGTAACAAAGCTAGTACAATCTAAACAATTGTGATTAATCACCGACTAGCGTAAAAACTGCAACATATCATTCATGTAATTGAAGAAAATCGTTGACAGTCTACTGCATATACCGCTTGTTTTCAACACGCCGGGCAGTCATTGTTTCGAACCTTGCATGAATGTACATTCTTACTCAAATACAAGATAGGGCGTATATACTACCAAATATTCTGCTTCCTGATAGGTGGTGACGTAGTTCATTATATCAAGGCAAAATATTACGATAATTTGAACATCAACTCAGACGGTCCTCGAGACAACTCTTGAGATGCACATGTCGTTGGGGGGCACAACATATGGGACATTAATTCTAGTTTCTACTCAATATAGTTTAGACCTTGCAAGTGATCTTGCAAATGCAGACTCCTTGATGGTTATTTACTTGTTCGGTCTTATAATTGGCTCCATGTACTAGCTACCTAGTGCTATCCAAACTGAAGCAACTTCGCTGATTCTCAAGACACCGGTGTTAGTGACCTCTGGTGAAGGGATAAGATAGCCCATGTTGAGCGTGAGTAGTTTTGCCCATCCTATCCACCCATCCGTTTCTTATCCAAATCACTAATTACACCCGCAACTATCACACATTTTTGTTTTAGCTTTCTTATGGTGTCCCAAAGGTCTGAGAATGCGTTTTTCAGGGTGCTTCATGTCAAATTTAGTAAACGAGAGATTCAGGTAAGTCCCCGGGTAACGCCAACTTGAGTTGAAAAGGAATATACTTAACCAGGTTCGCAGAATTTGGTGCGCGATAAGCCCTAACAAGGGCGAAGCCGGTAGTGCACTATCCAATAAGCTTATGAGTAGTGTGTTATTTCAAGCAAACCTGTCTAATAACTCCATAACTTCCGCGTAGAATCAAAAATGCCTCTCGAATGAAAATGGTGTTATTGTAAGTTCAAAGTAAGTCAGAAAACACGTAGGTAAGGACACGGGTGTATTGAGTAGATGAGGCCAAACAGGTCCGCCTTGTAACGGGTAAACAAAACAGCTGAGTCACATGTGCCGACATCCCACAGACAGTTCCCTGGACAGACGCGCATGCGTGCCAACCAATGTGACACATCTAATCAGGTACCACAGTCACAGGCCAGATTGGTGGTGGGTTGACGAATGGACACGCGCACGCGCACTCTCTGACACATCGAAGAGTCTACTACAGGTGTCCAGTCAAAAGATCTTGAGGACTTTTTCAAGAGACAGTTGTGATTGCATCATGGAAGCGTTTGAAATAATTTCGTTTGCAGTTTTGGGTATGACACAACAGGCTCAATTATGTCCACTTATCCCCAACCTTGTCCAAAAAAGTAGAAAATATTCAAGCTACCATCACACGTTGGCTCATACCGTCATCTTCGGAATGTGGAGTCCCTTGTTCACATCAATGTGTTCACCTATTTCCCAATACTTAGAAGTACTTAGTACACTCATTTGAAAACCAATTTGGCTTTTTCGGAAGACTCCCCTGAAACTCATGCTGTTGCAGCACATTCACTTGCTTAAAAATATCATAAACGAGAGATTCAGTTGGGTTGCGGGTGAGACTCCGCGAAAGACAAATTGCAAATAAGTGTATCTCGCTTAGGTCTTGCCACTTGGGTACAAGGAGTTCATAAGGTTGACGGGAACTCAGAGACTGCGCCTACCTGATGAGCTGCAAGAAGGGCGAAACAGGTCGCGAGATGTCGGGGAGTTTTCAGCAACCTTATGAGTAGCGTATTACGTCTCTGAAACAAAAACTGCCAGTTTACAAAAGCGACTTTCAGCATCACTAAATAAACGGACCATTTGGTGTTATTCCCGGATGTCTTGAAAATGTGGGAATTACCTAGACAGGGGCATCAGTGTCGACCCTATTTTAGGAGGACACTCGAAAATTCGCTTTGAAGGTCATCCTTTCTTGGAAGTATGAAAAGACTCATCAGTTGATAGCACGCTTCGATCTCTCGCATTTTTAACGATCCACCAATGAATCGTTTGGTGATGTTCTATATCAGCAACTCTGATTTCCTTCCAGTGTTTGAAATCTGAATACATGCCACTGAAATCCTAGCAGCACTCTCAGTAGCAGTCTTTGAAGGAAAAACAGGTTTTATACACTCTAGGGATACAGAAACACCCCGCGACGCCCGACAACGGATAAAAGGTATCTTTATGTCAGCCACAGGTTCAGCTAGTCCGTTAATATAGACCGACAAATGAGGACTATGTAGTAGTCCTCAGCTAACGAATAGGCGTGCCTAGTTTCTCTACTGCTGTTGAAATATGTGATGCCTACTGTTCATAACTACTACAGTGATTATTTTGAATCTTCTGTGAGCACCTGCCTAAAAATCTTACGGGTAAAACGCATATGCAGAACTTCATTTCGTGAACAGCATTATATGCCTCATTTGGCTATTGATGAGTGGAGGTTTTTAGTTCGCCAAGCTCGGCGAATGACTTTCAAAACTTTCCTCCTGATACGCAGAGATGTCAGCGTGTGTTGACAATGAACTGACACCTGATCAATAACCAGTAGGCTGGCCCGAATGTAATCAGTAACGTTGTGGTCTGCTAGAAAGTTTATATCATACCACTATTCTTTTCTGTTCAGACACCATGCCACCGTCAAGCAAGCTAACTGGATTTGATTGATCACATGACTGTTCCGCAGAAAAATATCTAGATAGAAATACATTCGCGACCACACACTGCTGCGAAAACGTTCCAAAGAACTGGCATCCTGACTGGTAGGAATTTTATTGTGCATACGGAGCCCGATCACATGGTGAGGCTGTTCGTATGATTCTATGATAAACCAAATGGCATCGTTTTTGCACTCAGCAGTGCGGATGAATTCATTTTACCGTACACCGTATCAGCTTGTTCTCTTTCTAGAAAAAACTAACATCATTGGGAAGTATATTTCGGTTGCACCACGTGAATAAGCGATCAACATAGTACCCTGCTCTATCTCAGGTTTCGTAATTTGGAGGTGTGCAAATCCCGGATCATCAGCGACGAAGAGTAAAACGCGAAGTTAAATTTCATCTTAATTCTCTTGAAAAAGACAGTACATCTTCCCAAGCTGTCAGCATTTTTCGGAAGATAGTGGAGGCCGCCCAACTCCCAGAGTGCACTTGGGTATACACCTCCATTAAAAGGATAAGTGGTTGAAAACGCTCGCGCCTCATCGACCGAACAGGCGTGAAAGCAGCACAAATTTGCGCAACAGGATGAAGCCCAGCTGTGTGAAATGAAGTTGTGCCCTCTGCACTATCACATAGCATACGTACTATCTATGTACTATCTTACAGATAGGAAGTCCTGTCATTTCTTACCTGGTCGATTACCCCTATGAGAAGGGACATGTACACCCAGTCGAAATATCAACTGAACACTGAAGCTTCGGATCATTAGAGCTGTTGCTAAAAATAACATTAACCATAGAGGTTTTCAATCAATTGGAAAATGTTTGGGACCGATTGGGAAGTCATCGTTTCAGAGGGGTTTGGTAAACAATCGGTGGATTTATTGCTGGGCAACGTTTCGCTTTTGACACAAAAGCTTCGTCAGGCCAAGTGAGTAAGTAAGTAGATTGATTGGGTTTTAAGGCAGTCAGGGAACCAATCCGTGAGATTCCTTATGACTAGTGACGTGATCAGTGCTGGGTGTTCAGTCTGATGTCCCTGTTTGTTGATTAGTGGGATGACTAAGCATTACGATAGATCGGTTAGAGGGGGATTCGTCTTTATGATGAACCCGGATTTTTCCGTCCCTGCCTCTTCAGTCTAGGACACCTTAATGGAAAATTCCTCTTATGGTCGTTCACAGATTTCGTTCACCTGTGTTCGTCCAAGGGTGCTGGGACAATTAGTTTGGGGATGGGGGTGGGCTGGTTAATTGGATCTAACGCTACTTGGATTTTGTACTTTTAGACCCAGGCGATTTCGCTGATAACTGCACACCGCCTCGTGTCATCTCGGCTGATCTAAGACCGCTCTCCACACGTTTGCAAGTTCTACCCCCTCTATTCTATTCACACTGGGATGCTTGGCGATTTCCACCGCCTCGGCCACCAGTCGCTGTGGTGTGAATCTTAAACCCCGTCTCAGGATGTCCACATTTTCTAAATCTATCTTATGCCCAGTGTCTAGAGCATGCCCTGCCATTGCTGAATCTTTGACTAACGCTTGGTATTCCTCTGCGTTTCTCGGTGGTTTGTTAATGGAACGCTTATGCTCACCGATTCTGGTGTGCAATTCCCTGGCTGTCTGACCTATATAAACCTTCGTACAGTCGTTACATTTTATTTTGTATACACAGTTCCTAGTCCTATCAACCGGAAGGCGATCCTTCAAATGCACCAACACCGAGCGTAAAGTTTTCCCCTTCTGGAAAGCTACTCTAATGTTAGCCGTATTCAGTACCCTTCTAATGACTTCAGATGTCCCTGTTTTGTATGGAATGACCGCTGTTCCGATCCACTCCTTGTTGGGCCTTGGTGTTGGCACCAATACCCGTCTTAGTTGTCGCTTAATTAAACCCACTGGGTATCCGCCATCTTGAAGTCGCTTTTTTACCTCGAGCTGTGCTGCTCTTCGGTCGACCTCCTCTGTACACAGTGCTCTCACTCTCCTAAACATCGCTGAGGCTATGCTAGCATATACTGCTTTTGGATGTGCAGAGGAGTAGTCTAAGACCGCACCACTATCTGTTGATTTCCGGTATACAGTGGTTTTTAATTTCCCACCACTCTTGTGTGTCATGCAGTCAAGGAAAGCTAGTGTACCCGATGTGGACTCTAGCTCCATGCTAAACTTAATGTGAGGGTCCAATGTGTTCAGATGTTGAAAGAATTCGTTCACCTTATCCCGCTTTATTACAACGAACGTGTCATCTACGTAACGCCAGAACACCCTTGGTGGACACTCGAATCCGTTTAAAGCTTTCTGTTCGAAGTCTTCCATGTACATGTTGGCCAAAATCGGGGATATTGGTGATCCCATCGCTAAACCTTGTTCTTGAGAGTATATAATTGAGTCAAAAACAAATTGACTGAGGTTTAGGCATACCTTTATGCCTTCAACTATCTCGTCTACGGAGAGTTGCGTTCGTTCTTGCAGCGTTGTGTCTGCCAGTAAAAGTCTTCTCGCTACTTCCACAGCGTCCGCTTTAGGGACGTTGGTATACATCGAATTGACGTCAAAACTAGCCAGGACTTCGTCTGGCTCTATCTGAAACCCAGCTACTTTTTTGGCAAAGTCATACGAATCTTGGATGTGTGTCGGTGACTTGCCGGCAAGTGGTTTAAGGATACCTGCTAGATATCTGGCCAGCTCATGTGGTGGTGAACCTATGCCATCCACTATTGGTCTTATGGGGACACCTTCCTTGTGAATCTTCGGTAACCCGTACAGTCGTGGTTGGATTGCACTTTTTGGGTACAATCGATACCACTTGCCTTGCCCCAGATGGTTTATCACAGATCTTAGATACCTCCCGACTTCAACTTTACTCTTACTCATAATTGACGTGATCTTTCCGTTACTATGTGTTGCTATGTGTTGTCTAACTTTATGAAGATAGTCACTCTTATTCATGACGACCATGGCCTTACCTTTATCTGCCTTTGTAATTACTATGCTGTCTACATTTTTTAACGTGTTTAAGGCCCTTCGCTCAGCTGGTGCAATGTTTGGAACCCCTGGTTGCTGGGACTTCAGGACTGTGACCAACTGTACACGTAATTTTTCCGCTTCCATTGAAGGAAGCTTCTGAAATACAGACTCAACACTAGGGATGATCTCTTCTGCCCTTATAACGCCTTTGCTTACTGCAAAATTCAATCCTTTCTCTAACAGATAACGTTCCTCTTCACTTAAGGGTCTATCTGATAAATTGACTACGTTGCCCAGCAATAAATTCACCGATTGTTTACCAAACCCCTCTGAAACGATTAGCCATAGTGTTTTCGTCTGTCAGGAGCAGTAAATGAACCATCCGGCCCTCTGCTCTAAGAAACCACAGCTGGAATAATTCAATTCCTTCACAAAATATAGGAGTTCTCATATGAAGTGCTATTGATTGTGAATGTGGAGTCGGTTAAAACAGAGACATGGTTCTTAGGAAAATGATTTTGCCTGGCATATTAGATCAAGCAAACAGAATCGACGAACAGCTGGCAGTTTGATCAGATGGTCAGGTGACTGGATAGCAGATCCACTAGGATATGTATCACAGTGTTCAGACCAACCGAGCGATTGCAAGGACTTTACATCTACCGTGCACGTATGTGGCCACATGTCTACCCATTATACACACCGCAGAACTACTGCATGTCACGGCATTTGGGTCCTCCGTCCAGAAATGTGATTCGCTCGTTTCAGGTTAGCCTGTCACGAAATGACCTGCCATCTCTACACAATGGTAATCTATCTAAATGAGTTGCGTGTATTTGAAGCGATTACTTGATTTGTCCGTCTTCACCTCAATTACTGCGCCACCGGCCCCCTTCTTTATTCAGTGATAAGTTTTAATTTCACATCTATTATGTGTACCTCTGATGAAAAAGAGGACGATGCGCTTTGCGTTTTTTCTGAAGACTAGGACACAGGAGCGATAGAAAAGGAGAAATAATAAAATCGACTGGTCGACATACTAAGGAAGCTTTGCTGTTCTCACACGAAAACAAGGAGAAAAACGGTTAACGAAATACATTCGTTTGCAAACAAGCCTGGTTTTGCGAGAGATTCACCTGGAACCCAGCTGGATCTCTCGTTTATGGTGTTTTTAAGCAGCTGAATGTGCTACACCAGGCCATCTCACGTTTTAGATGCTACGATGTTCGAGATATCGCGGGACACGTACAGACGTAATACACTACCCATAAGGTTGTTGAAAGCCCCTCAGCAGTCCATGACCGGTTTCACCCTTCTTGAGACAGTCCCCGAGTTTCCGTCAACCTTAAGTTCTACTTGAACCCAAATTGCACGAACTTAGCGAAATACACTCTTTTGCATACCAATTTGGTTTTGACGGAAGACTCACCTGGATCCCAGCTGAATCTCTCGTTTATGATCAGGTAGAACACGATGGTGACGGAGACTCGGGAACTGCGCCTACTCGATGAGATCCGAGAAGGGAGAAATAGGTCGTGGGCTGTCGAAGAATGTATAACAACCTTATGAGTAGCGTGTTGCAGCAAAAACAATTAACCTGTACAAGGCTTACATGTGCGCATTCAGACGAATAAATCTCACAACTCTTTCATAAAAAAAGTTAGTGGAGAATGATACTATTAGTTCCAGATGTGTTGATCAAGTGTGGCACTGTGTTCGCAAATGTTTCGTCACCACTGGCGGGGACGTTTGGGTGGGTGATGCTACTAATCGCAGCAGTTGGTCATAAAACAACTCGAAGACCGGTTGAGTGACGGAAACTATTTGGCGAAAGAGAGATCTTAAACGGGTGTGCGCATCACCTGCTTCCTTACCAAGTTCATTAGTTAAAAAATGTAAATCTTCCAGCAAAACACTGCTGAACAAATTGGTAGAAGCACAGTATGGAATATATCGCTCCTGGGCAAAACGGTACACTGGCCCCCTGACTCCAAATTAATACACGTGTTGCCCTTCACAGTCCTAGATTGGTATAAGGCCTAACTGAACTCTCCTTCAACAGCACATAATTCTGCTCTGTGTGACGCAACCGTTGACATTGTAAGTTGCTTATCGTTGGGATTTAGTGCCGCTGGTAGTTGTCGATTGGTGCCTCGAAAGGCCCGTTTCGCACAACCAAATATAGGGTGGAAACGAGTCAGAAGAGGTCGAACAATGACTTGGCAACAAAGTATGAAGGCTATTACCATCGCTGATCGTCGGTGTCTCCCAGGATGGGGACAGTGAGAAGGGACACACCAGTGGTTAGAAGTATTGTCAGATATGACACAGTCACGCCCTCAATGAGTCTCGTTCATCCAAGCTGTTGGCTTCAATGCATAGCCTCCTCTCAATCTCCCTAATTAAAAGTCCACTGACAAGCCTGTGCTTACGCACCAATTATATCAGTTATCGCCTCCAATGCGCAGCTTTATATGCCGCCCATCCCCCAAATCATCGGTGAATGAAAATATGCCATCCATAACCCTCATACGGCAAGTACGCGGTTTCGCAGTTACTGATGATAATGAGAAATCATTTTTCTCAGTCTGTTTCCTGAACGCCAGGCAGCACACTATTTTGATGCTTGTTTGTCTGTGGACAAATGGTTCTCTGAACTTGATAGCAATTTGACTAGCAACTGGACAACCCGAGCTGCAAACATTCGCTTCTATAACAATCTTGTTTGTTTTCCCTGTTGGCTGTCTTCTGATGAGCATGCTTCATTCTTCTGCGATTTAAAACCCACAGAAATTGATCGTTTTTTCTAGCAAACTGCGCCCATCGAATGATGTCACTGTTCGGAGGTTGAATACCAATGACGCAAACGGGGTGTTGCTTTAACGCACTATCGTACTGCATATATGGGTGAGTCTAGAAGACGGAATTTGACGTCCATCGTTCTCCTGGAGCATCTCACAGCAGCCGATGAGACGTTTTTCACCCAAATCGATCATTTCTGTGTACCGTCAAATAGAGCTTGTTCATCGGTCTTCTAGAAACTCAGTCATATCTGAATACTCGGATATAATTCGTAAATGTTAGAGGACACCAGACAGTCGGCGTAAATAATTTGCCCCAGACATATCCGATCAAATCTGGGCTTCTGACAAAACCAGTTTCCAGTAACTAACCTCTTTAAGGCAAAATATTTTTCCTCCCGAGTCTTGCCTCTTCTAGTGTTCCTGCTACCAGATTGTTTTTCACGGTCACTCGTCGTTAAGTCTGGCATCTGAAACCAAAATAAAATGTTTTTTTGAATAATTTTTTTCCGAGTTGGTACCTCATACTGATCAGTAACCTGTTTTAACGGATTGTTCAGCAGTCCATATATATAGCCAACTGACTGCGCATCGTTTCTCGGAGGATAGCGAACCAAAAGTCACACACACTGTATTGGTCTTTGGTCTTTCGGTTGTATGGCCCTTATTAGTAATCTACAGCCAGGCGGCTGCGTGTGAAAGTGCACAGTATCTTGAGCTGGAACGGCCAAGTGAAGCATTCTTCGGAACGATATTGGAATGAAAAAAATTAGAACAAATCATCTGTCGTCAAAAGATAGCAACAGACCTTCAATGAGGCCTTCAGGTAAACTGTACAGCAAGATTTCCGCTCATATTCTCTTCTGAATGTTCAATACGCCGCCGTACACACAACAACCTTTATGGTTTTGCCACCTCAAATGTCTGCTTTCCTAAGCACGCGGCTTCCAGATCAACCTTCACCATTTCACCGAAATTTGGATAATCCTCGGCTTGTCGTTCATCCCGACTTGTTGAACTGTGGGGTACACTCGTGGTTCGGCTAGCCCTTCAACATATCACCAGAAAGTTTTAGGATTTCCCGTGTCCAGCCGAACGTCAACAATCGACTGGTTCGGCGCTTCGATTAGCTGATTTTCTCAACAATTGCGTTCATGAACTTTAAGCAAGCATTCACATGATAAACAAGAAGTGCGCACAATGGTATGCGTTGTTCTTCTGGAAGAGCCTTAAGAAAGTATTAAAAATGAAACCAAAATTGCCAGTTTACAAAAGCGACTTTCAGTATCACTAGATAAATGGGCTATTTGATGTTATTCCCGGATGTTTTGAAAATGTGGGATATTACCTAGACAGAGGTATCGGTGTCGACCCTACTTTAGCAGGATACTCGAAAATTCTCTTCGAAGGTCATAAACGAACAACATTAAGACATTAAATATGTACAACTTTTTTGAACACTTCACCCACTTTTGCCAATCTCTGAATTGGAATGATGAACGAAAATGTCTGATTCCAGATTCAACTAAACGCAGACCCTTTTGAGTCCAAAGTGACAACCAATGTGTTAGTGCAACTGTGTGGGCGACGCACATACGTGGATCGCTGTACAATCCAACAGTGTGATGACTGAATTTTTGAAAGCAGATGTCAACTGCGCGTTGCTGCCACGCGGTACGTCGACAGTGCGGTGGCTCCAAAAACAGTAAAATCGGTCTTTGTTTCCAAATGTACCAATAAATGTCCAAATTTTATAGAAAATAAGACATCCGGTCAACGGAAGAGACACCGATTGGATCAAAGATAGAAACGAAGGCGCCACACCAGCTACAAAAGTCCGAATCTGAATAGCCATCAACGACCACTGTATGATAAACCAATGACAACGAGGAGAATTTATCGAAAACCACAAGGACAGCGCCCACTTCTGGCTGTTCCCGAGCGCCACTTGGCTAACAAGCTCTATACGCAGTCTGTTGGTAGTTTGGAGAGATCTGGGAATTTTTGTAGAGATTTCGTCCTATAAGTGGAGTCAATCAATGTCGAAAAGCCGAGAAGCACTGCACAGCTGTTTCGTCCTTATTGGGAATCATGAGCAGTGCGCATCTGACGAAACTCCGGAGAGTCTCGAACCCGCGACCTCCGGGCTAGTGGTTTGAAAACTTAACCGCTCGGCGACGAGCAGTTGATTAACCCACACTCATCCTTCAATCACGGGATCCACATCAAACGTACACGTCTGATCGATCTGTCTCGTTGTCTGGCGTTTCATCATGAGGCAAAATACCTCGTCTGGTGGTAATACAAAACAAACTGAGCTTATGTTTTGGATAATCTACCAACATCAAACTACACGTCTGATCGATCTGTCTCGTTGTCTGGCGTTTCATCATGAGGCAAAATACCTCGTCTGGTGGTAATACAAAACAAACTGAGCTTATGTTTTGGATAATCTACCAGAGCAGACTGAAGGGTTTGCTCTGGAAAACGACGACAGTAAATTGCGTTTTCGGCAAATGGTGTAAATCTTTAACGTTCATGTTCGAGTGAATGACAGAATAAACTACTTGAGCAGTTTACAGATTATTTACCAAAAAAGAAATTTCAGTGTCCTGCTTATGCTTTTTTTGAGCGACCGGTCACAACACAGTGCATCCTTACCACGTGCATTGTGCCGATGTTGATGATTGGAACAATGATTTGTCTAGAGAAAGTAGCCACATTGCTAGAAATAATGAGTCATGAACAAGATGATTCACCATTCACGACGTGCATTCTTTCTGTTTTTCCATAGGGTCCAGTGATCCGTCGTTTGCTTCTCCCTCTGATACCATCGATAGACGGTCTCAGTTTACAGAGAACCAAGTTAAATTCCGTGGCAACTGCTCAAAGTATTTTAAGAATTCCCCTGATTCAACCTGTGAAGCCACCTGCGAGACGGATTATGATGAAAATTAAAAAAACTCGTCTGTTACATCGATCGTCATCTGCTTTTTCTGAAGAGCAATTCTGAGTGACTTAGAGTATTCAATACAGATGGCTTCTGCTCAAAAATACCAAGCGCTATCCACCCCACACGACAGCGCGTCAGTAAAGACTGATCTGTTTACTAACTATCTGTACTATTAGCAATAAGAACGTAATAGATAAAAATGCTTTGCTTCTGAAGCTACACAGCATGGTTTTCAAGAGAATTCTAGTGTCTTTAATAGTGTACTCAGTCAAACCCACTATATGCTAGGCTGGCGCTGATAAGTACAGTGGTATGTGTGTACAGTGGATATGTACAGTGGTTTATTGGTTTTTATGGCAGGGATGTTCAAACAGCTAGCGAGGCGTTGGACTTAGCTGCTGAACTTTCGTTAAAAGGCTAGTTAAGACAGTAAACATCCCGAAAGGGTCCATGACAGCATTCTTGTCAGCTGCTATCTCCTCCCACGTAGATAAATAGAGAAGGCCGAAACCGCCTCCTCTCACCAAGAGTGGTCACGTCTGATGAATAGCAATTTCCAAAAACAAGTGGGCAACGTGAATGGCACACCAAACTTGGTAAGCAACTCAAGGGTCTACCTAGGCCTACATGTGCCAACCCATCACAAAGCGATTGGACCTTACTGTTGTGCGTCTTCGTGACCCATTGAGCTACACTGGATGGTGCACATCCGACACCCACAGAATCCCTAATCTCAGGTTGGTTAATGGTTATAGGTTTGACCAACCCAGTCTCCTGGCCCTCTATGTTGGCGGTTGGAAAGCGCACACCGACTTGTTCCATAAAAACAAGACACTTGCATTTTCCTCAAAACCGCTGCCTTGCGGTCAGGGATTTGAACTAAAAGTTTTTGGTAAAGGATGCTAACCGCCTTCTTGTCTAGCTCTGGGAGCCCTGACAAAGCCCAGGCTCACGTAAAACCATGGAACTTACAACTAACAAAACCCTCCTACCACATCGACCGTCGTGTGGTGTCACCAACCGGATCGCCTTACTTGCTGCATACAGAAAAGCGGGCAAGTGGAAACATGTCACCTCCTAAACCTTCACGTATTCTCTTTTCTGCTCTACCTCACCCCAACTTTAACTCTCGCCGCACATGTCAGTACTAGGGCTTTCTTCACCTTACATCACTTTCAGCTGCAGCTCCGTGTGTCCGACTTCAGTAACAGCCAGGAATGTGTGACGGCGGCACGTTTCTAGACAAGTGGTTGTGCATATCGACCAGACGATGGTAGGATGATTGATTTCGTAGCTTCCTTTTAATAACGGGTGAATGAAACAATCGGTAAAAACCAGATACTCTTCATTGGGGATAAACCATTCTGAGTTTACGGGCGAATCGATAGTACCTGAAGATCCAAACAGGTACTACATGATGAAAATACCTGGTCACCCGGGAGATTTACGAACGGACGGCCATGCATCAATGCCTATTTGTGGGCAGGCAGGGAATTTGCCAAGTAGCGATTGCTTCAAATACCCACATAAATCGTAAAGTTTGTGTAGACAGTAACGCACCAAAGCGTGTGACAAAAATAATGTGGGTAGATGAACGTGCGTATATGCTCGGACGGGTAAGAATATGGATGCCTTTGATACTACCGAATAAGACAAACACGCAAAGGGTGCTCTGGAGTTAAAACATGAAAATGCATGGGGCAACCATCACTAGAGCAAACGAATTTACTGAAACCTGCTAGTGATATTTTATATGCTAGGTTATTCCGGAAAAACACTGTTTCAGAAAGACTTTGTATGCAATCGATGTACTCTTGGACGGCAGCTAAGAACCTTAATCGGCAGCGTAAATTAAATTCAGTCCCGTATCAGCACGCATTATCCGTTGTTGCAATTGAAAGAGGGTCTGATTTTGTGGAGATTTCATCGTCGTTCGTAATTAGCGATAGTGCACTCCAGTAAGTTTTAAAGTTGCCATATGATTAGTTGAAATGTACCCGTCCTCTGAGAACTGACTGCAAGCGCTCCAAAACAGAGGTGTAGTACAAAAATTAAGAAAAATGCGTATTTAAGATAACCTAATAACTAAGTGTTGCATCCTTATACGAGTAGACATCCCTGTTTCTTTAGGCATGCATGCAAGCCACCCACTTCCCAGACTTACTGTTTTTCACTGGTTAGTACTTGATATGTGAAGTCTAAGTACACGTAGAATAAACGACGAAACACGCCGCGGGGGGGGGTCAACTCGAACCTCTGACATTCTGCTTAATTCTCACTTCAAGGTGAGCCGAGTCCAGTTTTACTTCCTAAAATTGGTCACTTATATTCCCATGTCGTCGGTTCCGATTCAGACCACCTTTCCTTGTGAACTTGTTGCTTAATTTGTAGTGGTTTATACATAGCCGTTCTTACTAAGACAGCGTGTCAGCCAGCCGTTATCCAATGGGCAAGCTTATTAGAAAGCCCTCTTATGTTACGCTCGTGAAATACGTCAGCGCTACAATGGCTCGATGATGGTATACGATAAGCACTGAAACCCCGATAGCAGCAACCAATTATACATTTCCAGTCGAAATCTCTGACGATTGTGTCAACAACAACAACAAATGATGCGAATTCATGTATTCCTGAGGGGAACTTCTTCACACTACATCAGTTTGAACTGAATAATGAGGGTGAACTTCGTATGAACGACCTATAGCGTTGGACATCTGCAGCAACACCTCTAGTGACGAATGCCCGAGAGGCGAAATCAAGTTGTTGAGTAGTATCTGGAAAAGGATTTCGTTCAAAGACCAGGAGATGACGAAATCCGGAAGAGTGACCCTTTAGCTTACAAAAACCCCTTAAAAGGGTCGCTGCCCCAGTCGTTGAAATTAATATATTGAGAGGTACCATACCTAGCGATGCAATATGCCAATGTAGGTGGCTTTTATGTGGTGGATATTTTTCAGAAAGTTCCATTTTCATTCTCTATACATCATGAACACTGAGTAAGCGAGAACGAAATGTATAGGTGTGTGTGTGTTAGTATTGGTCTAAGTAACTCCGTTTAATTTCTCCCTCTGTTCCTAGCCACAGGATGCTTGACCCCCTTAGTCATTCATATGCATTCAAATATCGTACTTTTACTGAGTATCTATACGGGATATATTATACCCCACTGGATGCAAGGATGGTGGAACAGTTTACGTGAATACTAGTGGACAGAAAGAGGATTTTGACAGTACCGAACGAATAAAATGGGCACATAAAAACAGAAGCCCAGTAATGGGACCTAGACAAGGTGGTCCGTTTTAGAAATACTAAGTAGTCTCTCAAAGGAGGTCGAGCAAACGCCTAGTGTTATGACAACAGAGTAACCATTGAGTTAGTTAATGTTTGGAGAAAACCATTATCTCTGTTTCCAGCTCAAAGTAATCGGACTTTATCTGAGGCACCCTGGAGATGGTACAAGGGGTACAAAACATGGGACAAACAGCTCCAGCCAAGATACTTGAGGCTGGTACTATGAAACTCCCCCGTCATCCTTGAGTCACTCTGCTGCCCCTTATCATTTTCCGTCCGTTTCTCTTTTGAACCGTTTGAATGACCATTATCACACATGTCCACCACACCCAGATCATAAGTTGCGGTACAGACACTAAAGGTATCGTATTAGTCAGTTTTCACTGCCGTTGTAGTTGCATGTTAGCCACCAGTGAGGAAACTTACCTTCAGTTAGTAGTGCATACCACTGGACTGCTAAGTCGGGATTCCCAAATCACAAATTGCCTCGGTACTACTGAACATGTGTACTATAATATTCACGTTTTGCCTACCATAGAGAAGGAACAACCCTTAGGTACTGGTCCGGAAATGAATTTGGCAGTGCATGTCCAAGTATGGTCACAAAGGAGTCGTTTATATTAAACTTTTACGGAACAAATTGTGGTTGTTCGATGCCATAAATCTTCGTATCGACCAGAGGACAGAATACCATATTCCATACTTGTCAATTCAACGGTGTGTACAGTCATTCCAAATGTAAGCATCATGCAATATTCTTGTACATACGATTATCAGACCACTGCAGCTGTCATTTTGATTCAGCACTAGTCATCCAATTCTTATTTAGCAGCAGGCTTGCACTAGGATAATCTCCTGGAGCAATGCGCATAACTATCGTTAAACAATTTGGCATCAGAGAACATTCCGATCAAAAGTAATACTTTTCAAAACACATTTTGAGAAAAAGCAGAGGTATGCGCTCTCCAGTCAGTGAAGTGTTCTCCGAGTCAATTAGAGCAACCATACTGGCTTCCGGTCCAAGCTGTACATCATGACTTGTCGCAACACGGGATCACTATACTGCTCAAGCCAGTAATCAAGCTCGTTGTCTAGTAAAGTGAACGCGTATTGGAGATACGCAGTATAGCTAAAATGAAGTTCGTGAAGTTCAGATATCCTGGTTGACTACCTAATCGGAGATTTTCTTTCCAAGTTGGGGTGAGTTTAGGAAAAAAGACATTCCTGTATAGTGGCAGTAGCGCAGATTTGGCTGAAAATTTTCAGCTCATTTTGAGGGGTCCGGTATTGACCATCAATATGTTTACTAGTTTCATGCACAGGGTTTCGCCCCAGGACAAGAAAATCCATCCACACTTGTTCTCTCAAGAGGACAGCTCCTGTCAGCATCTACAACTACACTTTATTTTCAGTTTTTTGGTCGTGTATCGTCCGGGGGATCGTGCGGTTTGCCCTTCGTGGTCCATGCCTAGGCTAACAAATAGAATGGCTAAACAACATTCCTTGTTTGTACCGATCTTTCACAGTATCACAATTCACTCTCTTGGCCACATCAGCACGGGCTGAACAGACCAACAACCGAAGTCTCGGTCATTATGAGCAATGCCTTTTTGTCTTTTCTACCCAAAGATGTTAAATAAAAAAAGCGACCAAGTCATACAAAACCAGTTCGGGTAGACAGTTCCTGTACAAGTTCGGGTGGAAGTAAAGTTTTGATACCAATATAAGGGAGAAAATCTGTAAGAACGCGCCCCTGAACACATTAATTTCTTCTTGCTTGCATTAGAAGAAATGGCCCCATTCACTTCTACGACACAGTTGTGTCTATCATCATGTTGAGAGAAAACAAATCTGCATCCCTCAACAATCACTTACTTTACCGACTCCATATAGATACCAATGTCAATCACGTGAAGCTACTAAGCATATGACTGAGCATGATGTGGATCCCACGTGATACAAGATGACGCTGATTTTTAACTAGAAGTGCAGTTAAAGCACTGCGCTTCTATTGTTACGGGAAAGATGACTTGTTAATAGGCATTTCGACCCAGCTCTATGGGATAAAACCGAAATGTTAAGAATAAACCCCCTAGCAACCGCATTCGACTAAATGGGATATATGTGTTGTATACTATTCCAAGTAAAGCATCAAGAATGTTAACTGGAACTCAGCAAGTAGCTGGCATGTATGGGAGTTTAAAACGACTCACTGAATCGTCCAAAAAGGAAACCCAGTGTTGAATTCCTCATGTTGCTGAAGCACAAAGCACATTGGTACTTCATCCTGACTAGTGCGGACAGCACTAAACCAACAGTGGTTATCAGCGCATACTATTTGAAAAAAGGCAGAGGTGGTGACAATTGTTCATCCATTAGTCATGTTGTATGCAACAAACAAGGTGTCCAGACCGATACTGCCGAGTGGCAACCAATGCGATAAAAGAAGACTCCCGTTGGGACGACTACTGCTAGTTTGGCAGTTAGCTTCACGCTCAGACCTGGACGAAGGCGCAATTACGGCCCGAATTCCAAACAGCTAGACAGCAGTCGTTAGCACTGAGTTGATAGAGGCGCGAATTTCATAGGACCGGTTTTCAGACATGCACAAGAACGAATATTATAACTTTAGCTAGGACTGTAGTTACTGACCTGGGGTCACTTCTTACACTTCCTTTTTCTCTTCACTCTTCAGGGGTCTTCTGCCCTCATGGTTGTATGCCAGTTAGGCGCCAGCACGTGTTACGGGCGTCTTCCTTTGCACAATGCTCATTCGAACTTCTCATCGGCTACGCGTGTGAGTGGTAAAAATCGAGCACGATGAGGACAGGACTCAATCGTCAGAGATACATTAACTTCTGTTTTAAAAACTATTATATATATATATATATATATATATATATATATAT
>NW_008751682.1:83137-105280 GCF_000715545.1 Opisthorchis viverrini
ATTAACTTCTGTTTTAAAAACCATTATATATATATATATATATATATATATATACTGGAACATGGAGCCAGCTCAGGATAAACAAATCGCAAACACCGCATATTCCGTTGTTGCATAAGAAAGTACCCAGCGATAAGAGGTCTTTGTTGCCCGAAGATTGATCACCAGGCCCTTCTATCACTGACATTCGATGGAAACAAGAGTGGTTATATGATACCATGGCAAACGTGCAGTCATTCGTTGTGCTACCAATCAGGTTTTTATCACCTATTCGAGCTGCGCTTCAACGCGTAGGCGACTTTGAAGTCAATTGAAGCCACGTGTAACACAATACCCAAGAATCCCGAATGAGATCGAAAGAGGCGAAATATTCAGTGCAGTCGGCGCCCGGTCTCCCCCTAAACCTCATTGTCATACCACACACATGGCTGAGCATCCGACAAACCACGCGGAGTACCAAAGGGTTATCATTTTTTCCTACCTACAGAAACCTGCAAAGGGCGATATTCACGAAAATCAGGACGTTCAGCTGACGTTAGAAAAACAGAGGTGACTGGTGTTTGGGATCTAAACAAAATCTACCTCGAGAAATGGCCTCTAGTCCAAGTTGAGGGTGACCCTCCTGTGCTTCTGAAATTCAACAATAGCTCCTGGGGACCAGCCAAAAGTGGCCCAATTCAGGAAACGATCGCTCCATAGAAGAACAACTTTAATGCGACTTCAAAGCACTGCAAAGTAGCACCAAAACTCCATAAATAAGCGACCCCGACAGCTGAAAATCATAGCTGTTCGAAAGAGCATGATCGACTCCAGGACTTCTCAATCTAGTGCTTTCCGCGACGTCCTCTCGTGTTTAATCCACTAGTGTTACACCTTCCCAGTGTACTTGGCATGTGGCGGACGCATGTGAATGTAAAGGAAAGAAGATCTATAAACTGGCTGCTTATGGGTTTCTACAACTTCAAGCGAACCACGGCCTTGATCTACCAATAAGTACAAAACGAAAGCCACAAAAGCCGTCTCAACTGGAGATGCTGTTCCTCAGAAGAGAAAATCTTAAGTTGACTCCCGTTGAACCGAGTAGCTGCCTGCACTTGACCGCATACGCCAAATGACCCCCATCCGGTCTGGACAATTTACTTATACAGATAGACTTGCGAGGGATGAGAAGTTAAATAACCTCATGATGGGTGTTTTTGTAGACACTAGCCATTAGAACCACAAGGATGTGATAAAGGAAAATATGATTAATAGTTGGCCAAGCAAAATGGTGAAAAGGGAAGTACCAAGTAATCTGCAAAAATTTTCAAGCAGGGTTAAGAGGTGTTTGTTGTAAGGATCACAAATAAACGGATAAGCTGTACAAAACAATGAAGGGAACGATCAACCGTAAACACGCACTTGATCCTGTCATCGTGAAACAAGCAAACGTCATGATAGAGAGTATCACGTGATAGGGTGAAAAGGAGAACAACTGAAAATCCCGATAAGTGTGACAATGGAACCCAGCAGTTAAATGTTCCGAATGAGAAGAAAACTAGCAGTTTGTTGGTGGAAGGTCCGGTAAGATATGATTAGGATCAGTGTCTTCGCGGTCCATAGGAGCATTTTCGGCGTCATCGACCACTCCAGCTGCACGTTGCATGATTGGCGCCCGAAGTGATGGGCTGGTGGAAACAGTCACAACACCAGTAGGCATGTTACTGATACCCGTTGGGCGGGATGGTGGGGTAGAATCGCCAGTGCCTCTCACCAGGGGAAATCCCCTCGGAGTACCTCTCGGGGTTACGGATAATTCATCATCCTCTTCAACTGCTTCTGCAACGAGCGGTCTTTGTATGCGGCGACCTTCAACGGACGTTCGGACTATGCCGAGAGTCTCAGTAGAACCTATTGCACCATAACCGAAACGATGAGGCGTACTCGCGAAAGCTCCAGGATCCACTATAGCTCTCCCTACCGGGGGCTTGAATCGAGTGGAAGCAGATGATGTACCAGACGTGCAAGGTGCTTGGTAAGGTGAGGGGGGTCTGAAGGCGGAGAATGAGGCGTCTCCCGAATCAGTGCCATGGTTCTTGCCATGATAAGGGTGCTGCGAAGCAGATAAACTTACCGACTGCTGAAGCCGCCGTCTGTGAACAAGCTCTTGTAGACATAAAATGCTAGCCGATGTGTCTGCGGTGAGGAGGGCCGTTAATCCACCGCGGCCAGCTTGACCGTTGATCGCACTACTGGCAAGCTCCCAGTATTGGCTTGATCCGCTCTCCATTTGTGAGGTATACGGAGTATAAGCTTGGTAGGCTAGCATCAAACTTGTATTTAAAAGATCCGAAGGGTACCGCGCCTGGTAGACGGAATGACCAGGACCAATACAGGACTGGTCCGCTTGGTCCGAGGGCCGTAGACCACCAACAATGTTCGCGTTGTCCTCGCTAACTTCGATAGAACCAGATGGTTTAGATGCATTGCGTGGTGACGGCCTGGTTGTGCTAATTGGGAACGTGACACCTGGATCAGAACGGTGCATCGAACTTTTCATCGACTCCGTCAGAGCACCAACCACACCACAAGTTGCTGTGTCAATATATCCCGGGCCAGGTAAGTGAGAAACGTTCTTTATGCGTGCCCCAGGAGGAATCGATGGAAGTGGCGAAAGCTGTCCCTGTGGTGCGATGCCAAAAGTCTGATCCTGGCTGTTGAAAGCTGCGGGTTGAAATAGGGGAGCCGGTTGCGGAAGTTCTTTCATGAGTTGCCTTTTGAAAGACTGCAGGTAGCTACGGCTGGCATCTGGAAGAATGCAGTCGGGATTATTTTGATGAAAGGCTATCAAGCTGATTTCCAACTTTCCCCCGGATAAAGGCTTTGGTTGCGAAGCTGCAACCTCAGGTGGACTCTCAGAAACGGCCGTCTCGGTTCCGTCATCGTCAAACTGGAAATCAGGATCTCGATGCAGCCCCACATCTAAAGTTGCCAGGCTGCAAACATGCCCTAAGTCCCCAAGGTCAACCGTGTAATTTCGAAAGAAACTCACAATTTCCGCCGTATGGTTGGGTAAGAAAAACAGTAGTAAAAAAGGTGTAAGGATAGGTGATAGAATATCCTCCAGCGCTCCCACGATTCTGTAATGGAACAAATGAGAAAACTCGGTGTAAACGCGTGAAGTGGCTGCATTCTGAATCCACTGGTCGTTGCTGTGATGAATTTTACTCAGAGTTACTCGCAGTAATACTTCTGGTGACTGTACCACTTGTTCGTCAGGAATGTAACTGATGCATATACGAGCTACCAACCCGCCAACTACTAAAATGGCCCAATAGCCTGACAGGTGCATCATCTGCTCATGTACAAGGCCCAAAACGAAGAACGCAACTGAAGCACTTCCGAGTATGAAGGCAGCGGCATCGGCCAAGGTGACCAAATTGCGTGATACAAAGCAATCCAGATACTTTGCAGCTGAATCATAGGCCTGGCCAATACGTACGGTGAATTCGTGCTGAAGTTCATTGACGCTTCGCAAATACAGATGCGCGTAGTTCGACCAACGTCGACCGAAGACGCTGGCCGGATGGAAACGGATGCGTTGAGCGTTCGAGCACAAAAATACCAGCGCTTGTGCGATCAAAATAATTGGAGCGAAGATGAGATTAAGTAATCCCAATATACAAGACATTTTAGAAAGATGTGCGGCCAATTCTTGTTGTCTAGTTGGGTCCCTGTATTCCGGTTGCAACCGACTACCGTGTGAAAACGGTGACCAAGGTGTCCAGAATAGCAGCATTTTTATATTGAATAGATAACCGTCTGGAAGATATGGATAGTTCCAAGGAGGCGAGAATAACGGGATACTGAAGTGAACTGGTAGGATCTTTCGGTTGATCATAACAACTAAGTAATTCTCGTGACGCAAAATGCGGTTGTAAACTGCTAGCTCATCGAGTTTTTCAGTTTGAGGCATCCTCGTAATGAGACGTTTTTGTACGTCTGACCAAGTCATATCACCCAGACCTGTCGACGACTGAGGCATACCCAGCACATTGGTACAAAACAGCCGTGTCTCCCAAAAGCGCTGGAGACGTTGACTACAGAGAACCAGTTGTATCAAGAGGGCGAACACGGCACCTGCGACGAGTAATGACGGAAGCAAGGGTAATGTGGCCCAACATTTGTTGGGCGGAGTAAACGCATCGCTCCATTCGTTAATATACACTGAGTGGTTGGCTAGCACTTCCCAACGTGTGCATACAGTGAGTTCAATCCCCACGAAGACGATGAATAGGAATTTGATAAACCATACGATTTCGGTCAACAAGATCGCCTGAAACGAAGGAACACAGCAGAAAATCAGGTCTGGAGAATGTGAACGTCGTAAAGCATACAAAAATCAGTATTTTCTTTTTGGTTCAAATGAGATGAAAACTCATTAAACGTTAAAAACAAGACTACGTTCAAGGATGATCGTAGCATTTCGTTGTAAACCAGTATCACCACCTCCATAAAGTGAACAGGTGGGATTTCCTTTCATTCTGATAATCTACTTACATCCAAATAAAGACGATCGAAAAATCAGGAAGTGTAAGTGGAACTCCAAAATTCCAAGAAACTGTGTTTTCATTGGGTAAGAACCATTCCACAACAAGGGCCCGGTGATTTGGAAAACATAGGATAGGTTGACTTGGTTACGTTCCGAAAAAAGGCATAGATAAATCAGCTAAGAACAGTTCCACGATTCCCTATTCACTAACAGTGAAGTCACTTTCAGATCGAAACACAAGTAAGCACACGTGAAACCAAAGATGAAAAGTCCAGCCGTATGCTGCGGATAGATAGATAAGTTCCACAGTGACAGGTCTCCTGTCTTGCCAGTTCCGGAACGCGTGTGTAGAAAACCATATCGGCACACCGAGCCACCTGCTTGTTTGGAAAAAACTACCCACCAAACACACATATATAGTGAAAACTACGAATTCGTTGTGACGGTAGCAGTACTAATGTTATATTAATCGGCTTAGACATACTGATGATGCGTGAATAATTGGTAACCCAGACTAGATCTATGAAATTCGCAACCCAGGACTGGTTTCAGCAGCAAGCAATGCAAGTTTTACTTGAGCTAGACAACCAGGACAGAGATACCGTTAGTCAGTAATAACTTAGAACTAGAACTAGGCACAACTCACATGATACGCATACTGTGTGCGCCCTACCTGCAGTAACACTGACGACAACTGTTGCCGATTATGAGCAATCGTCTAGTACTTACACCCGTACCGAGTATTTTTCGCCTATTACAGAGCAACCCTGTTAACAAGCCGAGGTGTTGTTCGTGGTTTGGCCCCACACACCAACTGACTTTATTTATGTGAATTTGGTTTACAATACCAGAGATCATACCAATCAAACAGTGTTGGTTTAATTATGTGGCGCTTATGGAGCGCCAGTAATATTTCGGATTATCAAAAAGACATATATGAAGATCCCCAGATCCCCAAATTCTGTTCAGTTCCTTGATAGCGTTTGTATGTTTGGTGATGGGGCTTCCTTATTCACATCACTGAAGCTGTCGTAAAGTGATCCTACAATGAACTATGAGCAATGAACTACGGGTAAACCAAATTACGAGGCACACTCACTATTATAGAAGGTTTCTGCTCTCTGCTCTAATCAGTTGTATCACAATTCTTGTCAATTGGGAGTATTTACCTACGTGACCGGGATTGTGGAGGTGCATTTGAAGTGCGGATGAGATTCGTCTTACTCATAAGTACAAATACCGTTCAATTGGAACGACAGCTCTCATTTCAGTACATCGAAAAGCGTTAAGTTTCGCGGACAAAATACTTCAGATAACAGGAAACCGATGAGTAGTTAAAATGAAAACTGGATTCCGATTATTATTTTATTCGTGTTTCATAGTGTACATCCATGGCAAGGTCACCTATTTTATAAGTAGTGTCGGTTAATGAGACGCAATTCCGAAGAACACATAGGAATACTTTGGAAAGTAAAAGATGCGCAACATTTTGACCTCCACTTTGGTTTACTTCACTCCGTAGCCACCCTTTAAAGTTGGCTCACAAAGACGAGTTAACACGAATCAAAGCAGGGCATCGCCTCAAGATACGGAGTGCAAATTACGGTTAGGAATTCCGAATTTTGTCAGTTAAAACTCAAATTATTCAAGAAGTCAAACGGTTCAGGAATGAAACTGGTCAAGACTTAGAGGAAATGATGTAGCAGCCGAGACCACTGTACCATCCTCATAGCTGCTTATAATGATGGCACACAAGCCAATATACGATTCCAAAGGCTTGTGGGGGCAAGTCTGTCGCCAGTCCCTAAAATTCGGTGGTAATAAATGCAATAGTTTGAAATCCCCTAACCGATCAACCAGTGCACAATTTCGAAACGAGGACTTGAGGAGACTGTAACTGTCTAACATAGCCACTCTACGAACAGAATAATAGCATGAAAGGAATATTAAGTTCAATATTTGACAAAACCAATGCGATGAGTTAAGCCAAAAAGAATGTCAACAGTGGGTTAGCAACTACTTGAACATCGTTCACTCTGCCGATAGAGCAATTTTCCAACACCTATAAACTATTGGTTAAATCATCTTGCGTTCAGTTCATTTCTTGTATCCTTAACAAACTCATTCTAATTTGTCTCAGCAGATGTTACCCATTCGACGTACCTGCTCTTCACGAAGCTCGAATCATAAGGAAACTGAAATACCTGGAACGGAGGTGCCACACAGTGACCGACGCCCCTGAAGTAGTGTAGTGTCGTTGTGTCAACACCAGGATCACCAATGCGCATTTGCTGATAACCCTCGGCCCCTCAAAAACAATGCCATTGTTTGCTGCCTTGAACTGCGCACTCGAGACACAGGAACCGTCACAGTATTCCACCAAATCTCCACAATCATCTGCCGAAGACGTCACATTTATCGAAGTAACCTGTCAATGTCTTTCCAGCCGATGACTTTAGTGTTCCCTCAAAGTTTCGCAGTTGTTCACTTGTGCATTAGTCACAGGTAAAGTTGTAGAACTTATCTACACGAACACAATGTAACCATACAAACGAACGGGTTTTTTATTCGGGGACAGCTAACCCACTCCAAATTTAATAACCAGATATCAGCTGATGATCGAGAAGACTTACCGTTCATCTCCATAGAGTTACAGTGATCACATCATTTTAACATTTTACTGTTTACTCTACTACTGTATCCAATTGACCGTCCACTTCCACTAGAATCAATGCCTATTATGATAAATTACGAGATGGTAGTGAATGACGATTGGAATTTCCGAACACTTGCTTCAAATTGCCTAGAACACGCTACTTTGCAACCATGCACAGCTGGGTGTGGTCACTAAGGTAATGGAACGCAGTACTCAAAAGGAATACCGAACTATTCGTGGAAGAAAGTAGAAACTGAGGGCAAGATAAGAGGAAGCTTGGTTCAGAAATCCTGCTTGGAATAGAACAAGTTGCTAAGGGATCACCGTTAAAGGCACATAATAAATCACCCCGCGGTCTTCGAAACCCAAACGTTGACGTCTCTACGAGTGACAAACTTCTCGACCTGTAATATGCAAACGATATTATTCTCGTCTCTTGAGAAAGAGCAGCAAGTGCAAGCATTACTTGAAAAGCTGACCAAGTTCATTCGGTCCTTCGGCATGTGTTTCGCACTCACTAAGTGCAAAGTCATCCTGCAGGATATACAATCCTTGAACATGCCGCTGAGGATTCAGAGAGTGACAACGGAACACCGTACATATTTTGGAAGTTGCATTAGCTCTGACGGTAGTGTGACAGACGAACTGAACGCACGGAACTCAAAGGCTAGAAGTGCGTTTGCCAAATTGTGTCACTTGTGATGCCGAAAAGGCATTTCACTGGGTCTGAAAGGAGCCATGCATGAGACTACAGTGCGCACTGAGCTGTTGTATGGTTGCGAGGCTCTGCCACTTCGAGCGAAGGAACTGAGATGTCTTCAGGTCTTTGACAACCGATGTCTCGGAAGTATAGATGGAATTGGCTGTAACCAACGAATTCGCAATGTGATCAGGAGACGGGTTTTTCTGACATGGCTATAGGGAATAAAGAATTTCACGAACGGTGTGGCAACCAACCGGTGTCAGTGGCGTTCATACTACCAGTTTCATTCCAGAGTGTCTGACTAAGAGCTTGAAGGCACTTGAAAGCTCCTCAAACGTTTGTGGTAGGCTTGCGCTAAGTCCCTCTCCTTTCATCATCTCTTTCTTCTTTCGATTATACGGCCTTAATCAAATAAACTGCCATGGCTGTACGACACAAAAACACCAGCGGTCTCATCTGGTGTTACTGTCAATGATGACGAGGGTATGAACCGATGACAGAAATGCTCATATACTGAATATCTACGAGCGAATCCCCCGGAAAGCATTCTGATTCTTTAGATTTCAAGGGCAAGCAGAGAAATTTCAGGTGCCACATTGATAACAAAGTTGAGGAGGAATTGTGAGGAAGAATACTGTTGTTTTACACCACTGGACGTGGCGAACTCGGGAGAAAACTTGCTATTTAATCGTATCCGCCCATAAGAGTCCTCATAAGGGATATAAATTTACAAGGTACATCTTTTGATCACCAGACACCGCCAAATTTTCCGACGATTGACAGAGTCACATACAGCTCCCAGATCAAGAAAAACGACCAACAGGCGGCATTTGAAAGAATGACGCTATTCATGAACCTGCCATAAAATAAAGATTTGGTAGATGCGATGAAGAGGACATCTTTGGCTCGGTGGTTAGGGCACGAGCTCACTGGTCTGAAGGCACGTGGTCCGAACTCAGCCTCGAATCTCGGAATCTCGACTGCTTCTGTCGGCGCCTATGCAACATGTGTTTCCTTTGGGTGACACGGCAGCAATGCACGAGGAAGGTGATACCGCTAAATGATGACGACTAGGGCGAAACCAAGCTTCATTCTCACGAGCTTAGCTCTTCCAATAATCAGCCAACCTGCGCGCAACAATGCCAGAAAGCACTTTGGATGCAACGGCCACCAAGCTGATGCAACGATGGTTTTTGTTTGACGCGCTTTCACCGTTTTTGAATATCGGGACGACGACTGAAGCACTCCATTTCATTGATATTTTGTTTTCCTCCCAAATCTTCTGCAGTAGGGTCACCACTGTTCACCGGTGCTTCCCCACCTTCTAAGAAAAGTGTCGGGTGGGTGCCATCCAGGCCAGGTGCGTTGCTGCGTTGGAGGATACCGGTTGTTGACGGCGGGCTGATGCCGATATTTGAACCACGATCGCTAAGTTCTTCCAGAGGCTAATGAAGGAAGACAGGCGAAATGCTGTTTAAAGTGTCCAACCCATCTCTCAAGACGGCAGTTTTGCGGATGAATTGCGGTTCTATCTTTTTCGAATTGTTTCTGTTATAACTTGCTAAACGGTAGTGCAACTCTGTATCGGTCCCTTGGCTTCCTGCTCCGCCCACAATGTTATATCAAAAGGCACGGTAGCTCTACACAGCCCTTTATGGAGGCAAAAGGACGATCACTACATCTGTATTTATGGGGTAATCACAGAGTGTTCCACAAGGTCGTGCTAGAAGCACCGTGAGGGGGCGAGAAGCGTCCAGTCAAGGATGCTCGGTTCGGATTGGCTGGCATTCTGACCAATCAGGGCATGCCTTCGTTTGGCCCGTGTCCTGCACGTGACATCCGTCCAAATGATGTGCTGTTCGGTTATTAGGGATCGCTGGCCCCAGAACAGTTTCCAGGGCGCGGCCGTGCCTGCAGAGAAATCCTTCTCAATCTCCTGGGTCCTCGCAATCCATCTCTCTTCATTCTTCAAGCTCTTGATTATCCGGCGTTTGATGGATCTGCATGCGCCATCGTAGTTGCTAGTTGCTGATATAGCTTTTCTAGAAGTAATAAGATCTGGTGATCTTGACGATATTCCGTGTTCATTTAATCGAGTCAGATGGCTTGCAAAGACAGTTCTACATGCTGAGAGCAAAGTTTCCTTGAATCTCTTCTGTTCATCCCTAAATCACTGTCAACAGCATGACTCAACTTGTAGTAGCTTTCTAACCAGATCAGCTCGATACTCTTGAGCTAGTGAAACTAGTCGAATTTTATGGATGGAGGTGCTCTCTTTCGTAGTGCTGACGGAAAGCTAAGGGATGACTGAGGCCACACAATGGCGCGATTGCATTCTAGAAGGAACGGTGATCTTTGTCTGAAGCTATCTTTGGGTAACCCATAGCCATATGATCCAACTAAGTCCATGACTGACTTGCGGTATTGGCATCCAAGTAACTCGGTGTGAGCACTCATGCTGAAAGGCTGTACTGACCAATGTTCCGCACACAATTGATGAAGTCATCTCCCATTATCCGTACTCTGAGCATCACTGCGAATGCCACACGGTCATCCTTCTTCCTGGCTTAGTATTGAAATTTGGGCATTCATATCACCCACACGGATCACTATATCCGTTAATCTTGCTGACCGAAGCAGTCGCAATGGATGTAGGTAAAACTCGCCCTCAGATTCAGAGCTGCAATCTGTCGGAGCGTATCCTGACACGGCAAATGAACACTATTTACCGCATCGCCTTCTGAGACACAACATATAACGACAGAGAAAGAAACCAGGGTTTCAGCAAGGAATGCGAGTTACTCGATTTGACACGGAGTACAAACAGTGGAGACTGAAAACTGGACTAGATGTTTAAGGTTTATTAAGTGATTATTTTGGTGAAATATGGTGAGCGTACCGATCGGTATGGTACAACCGGAGTCCTGGTTTTCAGCGGTGGAAAAAATGAAAATGATGCTACCATCAAACAATCCGAACAGCCCAACTGGCGGTCCTTATCCCAGACTATTCGTAACACTGGCAGATGAATTAGAGTAACCAAATGCAATGACCATCATAGACCTGATTCGTAAAGGTATTGGATCATTTTCGATTGTTCACATATGGTGATCCTTCCAAACCAGTCTATAACTCCAGTTTAGTCAAAAGGTATGGAAGTTAACATCCGACGCCTTAGCGTGCCATGTTGAGTTGCGACATTATTTCATCATCACAACACAGGTCCAGATGACGCAATTTATGTGATGACAGTTTACTTTCGACCCAGTTGTAGTGGACTCTGACTGCAGAAACAGGTGTTGTAGTTAACGCCATTGACTGTGACTTCTCCGGATCCAGAGGCCATTGCGGTTTACTTCTGGCAAATATTCAGCACTAATACCTTTCGATAACTCGGTACTTTTAAACGGGCAAGCAATTGGACGTTGTGGCCCCTATTGCATTCGACCACACGCAAGGGACGAAATGCGAGTCTGTGGTCACCTGTTTGAATGAGACAAGTATCTTTTCGGGTGGCCGATGCAGTGGAAACTCCCACGTAACAGTGGGTGGTCTTTTGGATTTTTTCAGTATCATTGCCGAATTCGACGATAACCAAAAGCCGGCCTACCTAATCCTCAGCGACTTGCACCATCCCTTTGGTAAACGTTTCCACTACTATTAATTTTCGAGAAAAACACATCCATCTTACACGTACTCGACGCTTTTCGCCTGATATCCGCGGTACCGAGAGCTCCTTACCTGACGAAGCTATCTCGGCGACACTTGCCAGGATTTTTTAATAAAGAAACTTGAAAAATTCGCATGGAATACATCCATTCAAGATAGCACAGAGACAACCAGATATATCTCCATTCCCCAAAGATAACATTGGTTTTGCACTAATAATAGAAAATAATCGTCCGGCTGTAGCAACCTTTCGGTGCCTAGCTGCCATGCCACCCGAAGGAAGCACGAGGGCTGGGACACTACCAGGTTGCGCAAGACTAGACAGCAGTCGAGATTCGGCAAATTCGTGCTTAACCACAACCACTTTGAGATAGATCTTGCGCTCTTCATCAGCCAATGTTAATGTATAAGCCAAACTATCGGACGATGATGAGTATCAACCTATCATTGTAGCCACCACCGTACAGTCCTCAGCTGAAGCTTACTTAACTGATGATCACATGCCCACTTGTGCCTACTTATCTGAATCCTTTGCATTACCCTCAAAACAACAAGATGAGAGCAACAAACGGACAATCCTGTGTGGCATCATCAGTCTCAGCACTTTCCATAACCCAACCACGTTTACCTCATCACCCTGGAGCTCCGCATATACATTACTGATGATTGGTTCATGCCATTCTTTACCTTTCAAAGGGGCTGAAGGTGGTCTCCTAGCTGCGAACATTCCAGTGCCCACGCTTCCTATCATTCCACGGCCAGACATCGGCATAATCCCGAAGCAGACTAGGGAAGTAGTCGTTTTGATACATGTGTCAGAAGCAAATCATGCTGAAGAAACAAAACGTAGGGAGCATAACTGCAGTGAACGGAGCTCAATATGAGAAACAATTGAGGTTGGCGGAACGCTGACCACTCGCAAATAAATACAAACATCAGAGCTCTTCAATCTTGAAGGTTACCGCTTGCAGTTCATCTATGGTGAGCAAAATCCTTGAAACAGGGTGTATGCACAAAAAAGCTCCTCCGAAAATTCGACCAACGGCTCCATTAGACGAAAGCGATGCTGGTGCAAACAACAGAAACGAACATATACAATCGACTGACAGTTTTGAACATCAGTCCTTGACTTTTTCTACCATTCCACACAACTCAGCCAGCCTCTCAGGGGTTGGCGACTACCCGCAACAACTAGTAAAGAGGATCTCTTCCACATTTGACAGTCTGCCACTTCCATACATTGATGTACAGAGAATATTGGAGACTCTTCAGGGACTCATTGCTCGACTTATTTCCATGTCGTGAAATCTGCTGGTCGTAACAGAAACCTGGCTGAATAGCGCTATTTCTAAATGCCAAATAATAAGATCGTTGTGCAAGAAGTGGAGTAATGCTTCATCTAAAAGGCCTACTGATCTCTACAGGTCACGTATCCAATATCAGACTACACGGTAACAGAAACTGCCGGCCACCTTAATGATCCCCAACTAATGATGATACCCTAACAGGCGTCGTACAAACTTCGTACATAGAACTAATCACTACGATAATTTAATCTGATGACTTTGTGCACACGGAGTTTGCAAGTCAATTTCTTTATATAGTCGTGCAACTTCATACATGTTTCCAATTTGATCAGATGCTCCGCTTTTGACCTCACAAATGAAATAATTATATAATGGTTCAAGCAAGAACACAATACTAACCCGACTTATCCTATAAATACCGGATCGCAAATAATTAAACATCTCTCATTCACACTTGTTAACCGGTGGAGGCGGTCTGGGGATAAAGTAACACTGTCCTCTGCGTTGGATGTGAAGGTAGTAAGGTGTTTACCCCAGGCGACCAACACGTCCGTATTCATGGAAGCAGTGAAAATGTACAGGTTAGGAAAGGTCAGCCCTTGAAACCACATACTCCGATCGCCCAAAGGTCTAGCGTGACCACTGGCGCACTATACAATAAGGCCGAAATACTTTTAAAACTGTTTATAAGGTGCCCGCTGAACGCAGTCGCGTCAGAAGTGAGACAGTCATGCCATACTCCCTGTGCCATTAGGTCAAGCCAAACGCCTGAGGCCTAGTAGGTTTGAGTTATCAGTACCGGGAAGGATAAAAAACCGGGTCAGACTTTTGAGTCAGAGGCTAGAGACAAGGTCCCCGAACAAAACCCCACAACCTCCCACTGCCTTGTGGGTTAGCCCTTAAAGTTTGGGTACCTAAACTAAACCCCCTTGGCAACGGCAAAGGGGAAGTATAATTTTCCCGCTCAGTTGAGTCCATCGATGTCCCTATCCAAACTCTTCGTCATATATACAAACGCTTCTGGGTCAGTTATCCGACCGGGGTGCTTCATGCTCCCCGCTGCCTACTAACAATAAAAAAGCACCTTGCTATACCCACGAGAGCATTTTTACACAGAGCCTTAGACGTCCGTACGGTATATCAGACGATAGTTTTTCATCGATCTGACACCGTGGTAATGCAAACAATACACCCACTTACAATCAAGGGAGAGGCACTGGAAGTTATGGAATGTTTTACGTATCTTGTAAGTTGTATTAGTTCTGATCATAGTGTGACAGATGAAGTCAATGCACGAATCTGCAAGGCTCGGATCGCGTCACATATGGCGTCAGAATGGTTTATCCCTGAATCTGAAGGGACGTGTGTATCAGGCTGCAGTATGGGCTATTTTTGTATGGCTGTGAGACTTGGCCTTGGCGGAATCAAGACGTCTTCAGGCGTTCGACAATCGTTGTCTTAGAACCATAGTTCGTGTGGGTTGGTGTCGGCGAATCCGTAATGAAGCAGTTGAAAAGCGCGTTTTCGGTTCTGCAACGAGTGCTTCCATTGAAGAATGTGTTCAAACCAGTACCTGCGTTGGTTTACACACGTGTTGCGTAAGCCAAACCATCGTTTGCCGAAGAGAGTGCTGTTTTCCACGCCCAATTCAGAGTGGCGTAAACAGAGAGGTGGCCAACTCTTGACTGGGTAGAGGAGTATGAAGGAGATTACGAAACGCTTTGGTGCTGTCGGTGCTTCTCGCCTTCCAGGATGGGGACCGCGTGATCCTCACTGCGCCTGGTTGGAGACACTACAATATATGGCTACCAACCGACGTCAGTGGCGTTCTTGTTGTCAGTTTTTATCCAGATTGCGTGAGTGAATATCTAGAGGTGTAGGCCATTCATTATGGTTGCGGTAAGCGATCACTAAGTCCGCTCCCCGTCCACCTTTATTTTTTTCTTTACAATAAGGCTTTCAAATAAATCATGGTTGTAAGGCAGTGAGGCATCGGTGTTGAACACTGATGTCATGCTGTCGATAATGATGATGAATGCAAACTATACTAAATAATCTAAGTAATTCTCCCTAACGGTTTCACATTTGCTTCACACCTGCAAGACATAGAGTGATGCTACAAAATTGACGAGCTCAAACCCTAATCCCATGCACGCTGATGAGCGAATTAAGGTAACAGACCAGGGCAGCCGTATCAGTTCAGGTGGTCTCACCAAAGATCACATTCCTATCCGAATTGGGAAGGCCAGAGCAACTTTCGTGAACCTTCGTCACCTCTGGCGTAGGCGTGACATCAGCCTATCCGTCGAGGGTCAAGTTTGTAGTGGTGCGGCGCACTCCACTTTATTATACGGATCAGAAACCGGCCGCTGCGCGCCGAAAACTGCCGGAGTCTGGTGGAAAAACGGAATCACTAATGCGGCGTGACGCCCTGCTTCGAAATCACCGCAAAGCACTGATATGGGGAGATAAAAGGCACCGTCAGTGGACGCTATGAGATTCTGTTGGGAATACAAACATCCCTAAAAAAACTCTGTATTTTTATGTGTTAGCGAACTTTCGGCATCTTCAAGGTCAAACTATGAATATATATACATATGCATTGTCATTTTTCCCACTATCGCCTGTTGATTGCGTGTTGTTGGATCATTAAAGTTTGTGTCCGAGGTTTTCGTCTTCTTACTATCCGCTGTGCTAGGAGTCTGCATCAAGCAACATAGCTGGAAATAGAATATTGCCACAATCTGCATAGCATATGGTTTGCTCGCTGCGTGATCGAACCGTAACAGATTCATGTCTAACCCAAATCTCTTTGCAAACAGGTCAATCGGTTGCGAACAGTTAAGCATGATGTACCACCCATTCCAAACACTAACCAACCGTTCTCAGAGGAAACTACCGGTAATCAACAAACTGATATGTCTCAACCTTTTACAAACCGATGCCCCTACGAATCTCAAAGTTCCCCGCTAAAAGTACTTTGCTTTAACGTGAAGTGTCTTCTCATTCAGATCACGAGGAAGCTTCTCCCACTGAGGCATAACCAACACTCGGAATAGATAAAATACCATTCCAGAGTGTGAATATCCTTGGCCGAACCACTGTCAGCGTATTATTCAAGTCTCAGCGAGCGATATGTTCTCGAAATATGGAGACCATCAACTATTAGCTCAATCTACAAGGGAAGGAACAGGACCCACCAACACACCAACCGAACACTCTAATGCTTATTCTATAGTACATATGTCCGTGCTGGCAGCTAAAGTTTCGGTCATTAGAAGTGGATTCCACAATCGATTGATTCATGGGCTTAAGTTAGTATATGGTCAAGCACATGTTTCCGGAACCTTCAGATGACTTTTGGTCTCTCTGTTGGTTATTTTTATTTTATTTCGGCTATATGCGCCAGGATGAGCAAACTCCTCGAATGTTTCGAATGGCAGCCTGTCAAACGCCGTTGGCTGCTGACAAAGCTCTCGCGGATATCGATCCGGCGTTGGTTCCATGGGAGAAAATAAATAAATCGTTTGTCTGTGCGTGCACTCCTGAAGTTGGGACAAGTCCAAGTTGACTGGACAGGACTGGCAGATAGCTGACTGGACAGTCTAGATATATCAGCTGGATTCGAACCAAGGACCTTCCGCTCAGAGACTTTTCGCCTTAACCCCTGAGCCGAAGAAACCCACAGACCCAGACGTTCAACGTCGGCTGAACACCTCGACGAGTACAGTATTCTTGGTACAGCCTGGAGCAAGAACAGCTCCGACAACTTCCGCATGTGTGCGGCGAAGAACGTGTTCAAAACATCGGATTCGACATCGAATCCCACATGATAACTCGAAGGTTGAAGTTTTTTGCCATACATGTGGACATGCCCTCTCGTAGTCATGTAGTAAGGTCTTAACAAACTGAGTAGTTCCGAGGTGATGCCATTCTACAATGCCTCTTAGTTCAGAGTCAAGCGCCCTGGGAGGTCTATGAAGCAGGAAACAGTTGGCTGCCGATACTTATGTTGTTCTAGACCACGCCATTGAGTGACAATAAGGTCGGTGCAACCCCTTCCTGGACGACAACCTGTCTGGCTTGGTTTAGTTCGCGTCTTTCGCCAGTAAAGAGATCCGTAGGGTGGTAAGTAGTAGGCCAGTAGGCCTACCACAAGCAAGGTTGTCAGTTCTTATGTAAAAAGGGGAAAAGGTGCTCCAATCGGAAGAAAAGCTTCTCTGTACCATAGTGTACAAAGCAATTCACGGACTGGCGGGAGAAGGGTGGTGGTGCATGTATCGTGTGTTTGTGCATGGCCACCATCTTCACCCGCGGGCTTTAAGTAATCCTGTCCACCGATAACCCAAGTTAGGCCCTTTTTGTAGCACCCTAATAAGTGTGATACGCCAAAGAGGAGTCAACAGCAGGCGGGGACGCATATGCAACTGAGAAGTTGCCCATCGGAGAAGTGCTCTATTGGTGTCCGGAAGGATCTGGACAGATGCAATGCGTGGAGTAGGTTGAGCGGGCGGTCGTTTTCCGGATGCTTGTCACAAAAGACGAAATTATTTCGCATAGCCACTGTCACTTAACGGCTTCAATACTGGTCGCTATCATGGTCCAGCAGACATTTCGGTCGCTGTTGAGCAAGTGTGAAGTACCGGGGCGCGTTTGACAATCTCACCCAGAAAGCTAGTTTGGACAACCGCATGGTGCGGTACAAGACCCAGTCATTCTGCCGGCAGTGCTAGTGGCACTATCACGAATGGCACCCACTATATGCGGACACTACTGAAATCACTGAAAATTACAGGACATGATTCGAAGTTTCGCGGAGAAAGCCAGATATTGTTGCTTGTTCGGACAGTTGAGAAGGACAGTGTGGCATTTGTCTATAGTGTGAGCCAGTCCAGCTGTCGGATGCAGCCTAAGCTTTGTCCACACGATTCTTCTTGGTTCTCCACTTCTATCCTTACGCAAGAACACAAGTCCCCAACGCATGATGCCCGTCTAGGTCCTGCTAAGATGTAGCAAATCTGGTGAGCTGTGTGGACATCGTTTGTGTACCAAATTAACATTGGGGTGATAAAAACGCTCGTTTTTGGCGCACAACCGACTGGTCAGTGAATTTGACGATCCTATCACTATTTTGAGAGCAAGCCAAAACCATACTTCCAAAAAATGTGGTGCGCTGAGACATCCAAAGGTCGTGGGATATTCCAGTCACCAGCGGCTACATGCACCTCTAACCCTGGTACTTCATCAATAGCGGCCTGGAACATGTCACAAAACTCATCGATTATGTGTTGCTCGAAACCACGTAGCTGCATGTGTACGGTTACGACGGCGATGTTAAATGGTGGGCTTTTGAGCCTTGTCAACGCGGATTTTGAGTGTATGCATCCAAATGCCGGGAGCGTATTTTGCACCATATTACTAAGCGCAAAGGCCACGCCATATTGACCAAACTTGTCTTGTGGGCCACTATCGCGGAAACACAGGAATCTTACTGTTCCAGAAGTACAGACAACCGGACGTCAGATCAACAGGTTATATCTGCCGCATAACCGTAAAGAACACATGGTAGTGGCTTGGCGCCCAGCATCAAAGAGTCCTTACAGCAGCGGTCTTTCCTGTCTAATATTGCTGATATCTAAATTTACTTCAGTGTGCATTCCGACTGCGAGTTGGACTTCAGTTGTGGTGCGCTACCTGATTGCAGTTCACTCTACACTCCATGTGTCTATATCTCTATAGTTGTTAGCTGGATACATATTCGTGCCACGACCGTTTTTCTCGGCACACGCTGTGGTCGTGTCGCTAGCCGCAACTTAATCGGTTGTTGTACTGGGTTACGATTAGCGTTACGCATTTGATAGATCACAAACCCCGTAAATAACAGTGCCAACTATAGCACTAAATTACATTTGAACCTCCGAGTCTTATACAATCATTTCCCAACTTGTTTTCTGGGAAAGCCGATGTTGAATCGATCATTGAAGTCGACGTGGAATTAAGAGCCGCTGATTACAGACGTCATGAAGTAGATACGCCTCTACAGAAGCGTTCATCCAGGCTTTCGTGGACAGATCTATGAAAATGAGCCCTGTTCCCTATGGGATATTACATAACGGGTCGATCAGTGTTTACTACTGCCATGGTCATTCAGGGAATGGGAGCCAACTTATTATTTGTACTGACTACCTACACTTATGGAGAACATCTTTTGCTATGAAACGGTGTGATACTTACCCAAAATCCTCCGCACTGGTGATAGTTGTATATGTCCCGAAAAAATTGGTCTTTGTATCTGCCAGGGTGCAGAATGGGGATAGATAGGGGTGTTTCCTCAACAGCATCTGGCAACGGTTGATAGTGCGCTCTTGAAGGAGTGGTGCCGCCCATCACGAGGAGAGTAAACACTCGGTATCGCCAGCGCGGTGACAAAAAGACCTAGACGACCAAAGGCTCCGGCTACAGTGCATACGCACAAGGCGTACCACCAACCAACAGAGTGTGAACTGACCTTCGAGGTCTAGTATGGTGGTTGGTTTTCGTATGTTCCATTGGCGGATTTCTGACCTAAGGCGGTTCCGCATCCTGCGAAACGCCAGCTCATCCCTGTGGGCGACGGCTAGACGCACACCCGAAATTTCTCTGAAACCGTGGTTCCAAGGAGGAAAACTTTAACATAAAGTTTTAACATTTGACGGTAATTTTTCGGGCGTATGATATCTTCCCAAACGGCCGCAGTTTTGTTGAAAGTTGTTTAAACCTACTCAATCCCCACGATATTCAAGGCCCGCGATATTCATATTTTAATGGCTGCTATGGCTGAGCACGTGAATGCGGAGGATGATTGTGTGAATTTAGCTCGTCAAAGTTTTTTTCTCATTCAATGCATTTCAAGTCGCTTTGAAAGAGAACCGGGCGGAACATTTCGTTGTTTTAGCCCTCTTAAACTCCAAAAACAGCATCAATTCGCCACTTTTGTATGAAAAAGCCTTCTAACGTTGCAGCAGACATCCCTGCAGACGAAGCCGAAGCTGCGGAATTCGTTGCACTTAGTAAGTTGATGGTTGATTGTGTGTACGCGGTAGCACATGTCGTACTGATTATCCGGCAAGGCTCCATGTTCGCCGGCACCATGACTGCTTGATGGTTACTTCCTACCACCTGGAGCACAATCATCCACGCAGCAAGTTTATTTTTGACAGTCTCCCCATCAACCGGCGACTGACAAATGATGAATTAAAGGAGTGTTGTACCCTTTTGGTGCTCCGTCATCGGAGATTCGGCAGTATGTCGCCGACCAGAAAGGTACTCACTACCAAGGATGTGCGTAACTATCGCGTCAATTGTCGGCGTCCATTGTTAAGTAGGTCGCTGGTTACCTTACCTTCGGTTTCTTAGATGACATTTCATCCATCATAGCCAAGTTTCGAGAGTGCGGTCGCGCGCTACTGGTGGTATCGGAGGTTGGCAGATAGAGTCACCTGTGCTTTTCTCAAACGCAGCAGATAGCACTCTTTAGACGTTTCCCGGACGTTGTAAACGTTGATGCTACACACGGTACTAACCGTCTTGGGTGGGTAACTTTAGAGCCCCTGACGTCCGCTGTTAAGGTACAAGCTTTATACTCTCCTCGCGACGGAGTGCATGGGTGTCGGTCGACCCGTAATTTATGGCTTTGTCAAAAGCGAGCATTTTGCGCAATTGCGCAAGCTATTCAGCTTGTTCAAGGATATGGTGGGTGGACACTATGAGGTCAAAACGTTCGTCATGGGCAAAATGACTTCGCAGATGCGGGCCGCCAAAGCTATATTCGGCCGGTCATTCTACCTACCGGTCAGCTAAAAGAGCTTGCTTTGATGTTGATCTTGATCGGACCATGGGGGACAAGCCGAGTCTCCCTCGTAAGGCAGTCGCAATCAAACTGCTTTGTCCAATTTCGGAGTTGATGGAGACCGGTAATTTGAGGCCTAATTTCTTAGCATACGCTTTGCAGACCTCGCTTTCGAATCCCGTGATGACGAGGAATTCATGTGATTGTAACTCGAAGGCCTCAAATGCCGAATCAATGAACCCATGGCAATCCGCAACGACTATACATTTATCCCTCATCACGGTAATGGGAATTATGAACCACTAGGTAAGCAAACAAATAAAATTCCATTACATCCAGATGCTTAAATGCTGTTCCAGAAGGTTAATTGCTTGCCCATTTTCCGTTTCAGAATCCTTGTCCCGTGAAGTGGATCTTAAGAACATGAAAAATGGAGCGACTACCAATTAAGCTTGTATCAGTGATGCCAATGAATAAAATGCAATTCGCCAATGGTGTTTTCGTAAATTCATGGCGGGCGCATCATCAACGCGTGGAGTTATGAGTATGGAGCGCCGTCGTTGGCGATTGTATTACGTTGCCGTGCATAGGTGAGGCCCCATTATCTGCGTCGCGAATAGCAGTTACGCTAAGTAGCCGAGGTGAACGACAGCTCATTGTTTCGGGTAATGGAGGGAGTGGTTGAGGGGGTACAATCAAGAGTAGGATTTGGGAGCGCGCTATCAAAATGGGTGGTGATTGCATTTTGACAGGCGATGACCACCGTTGATCGTTGGGTTAGTCTATTATGTGTTGTCGGGGCATTATGGTTAGCTACGAGCATGTGTGCGGGCCTGGCAGTTACTATAGGTAGTCACGTAGGTTACGTCAAATACAGTTGCGATGTTTACTGAAGGTAGCAAACATAAACGGCATCGAGTAAGTATGAGTATGACGATGAATAGCCAAGTTAGGTGACTTCGAGTACAGTTGTGAGTATAACAGGCTATCCGATTAGGCTATCACCCACAGCTGAGTCCTTGTTTTTAACGGTCGGCATATATTGGATCGATGTTTACTGTAGGTAACGAAGATAAGCGGCATCGCGTATAGTTGAGGGTATGAAAGACCTTCAGCTTTATACTCAGTGTTGCACATAGCCACAGGTCTTGCAATTACGATAAGCATCCAAGGTAGGCGATATCAACTGCAGTTACGAGTTTGACGGGCACCCGCTGGTCGTTAAGGTGTCACGCATAGTTGGAACCTGGTTTCTGTCGGCCCGCATAGATACTGGCTTGGTGTTTACTGTAGGTAGCAGGCAGGTGCTACAGTGAAGATCGGTGTTTAACACTGATTTCATGCTCTTCATGATGAAAGTGGCAGACATAAGCGAGAGCGCGCATATATATGGGTATGACGGGCCAACGTTGGCCGTTAAATCAGGACCCTTCGCATAGCTAAGGCCTA
>NW_008751682.1:105354-105581 GCF_000715545.1 Opisthorchis viverrini
AGGCGATACCGCGTACAGTTTTGGGTATTACGTTAATCAGTTACCCTTAGATTAGGTATGCATGCACAAGGACACTGACTCAGCAGGTAAGATCAATAGCCAAGTTAGATTACCTCGAGTACAGCTGTGGGTATAACAGGCAGCCAGATGTGCCTATCATGCATAGCAGAGGCCTTCATTTTACCGGTCTGCATACATATTGCACTGATGTTTACTCTAGCTAGCGA
>NW_008751682.1:106770-107189 GCF_000715545.1 Opisthorchis viverrini
GCAAACTCACTTTCACTTGACGCCTGATGACTTTTCGCATCGGGTTATGTTCGGGACCGGCTGGGATATTTCTTCGAGATTTAAGTAGTGCCACCGTTCGGTCTGATATCCAGTGCTTGAGTGCGCCTGGATGGGTCGTGCCACAGCACGATGCAAAGAAGTGGCAATATCGTCCCAGTATGAGTTCACATCTGATGGTGGAGCACTTGGAAGGGACTCTAGAAGACGATTCTTGTAAGTTCGTCTGACATCCGGATCTGCCAGTTTTTCAGTTGCCATGTGATTTGTCCGCACCTTACGCGGCCCCGGGAAACGTAGGGCGAAGCGACTCCGGACGACCGCGTGGGCAGAGTCCACAAATGTGTTCCACAACGACCGGCAGTCAGTTATGGACCCGCGCCATCGGTAACTGATGGCAA
>NW_008751682.1:107920-116381 GCF_000715545.1 Opisthorchis viverrini
ACCACGCGACGGCCGATGTGGCATGAGTTTATTTGTGTATGTGCAATTCATGGTTGTACGTGGGCTGGGATACTGCCAGGGCGCCCACACCTAGACAGGAGGACGAATAGGGTCCTTTGGCTCAAAAGCCTAACCGCAAGGCAGCGGTGTCTGGCGGGAAATGCAAATGCATTACCATTTCTACGGAACAAGAGCCACATGTTCCAACCCCCAACCTGGAGGGCCAGGCGACTGTGTTCGTCAGACCTCTAACCATTGACCAACCTGATGTGAGAGACTGTGAGTGTTGCGGGACACTCTCCAGTATAGCTCAATGGATCGCTGAGGTGCGCAAACCGTCACACCACGGTAAGGTCCAGTCTCTTCGTGACAGAACAGGTGGAAGGTCGTCATGCTTGAGAGACACATCTGATGTTGAGGGGGATTCCGTGCTCACTGTTCATCTTTTTGTTGAAAGCCAGCAGTGCGGATTGGGGGTAGCAAGTAGCCAACTGAACTGTCGCTCGAAGTACTGTACCCAGCGGTTCAATCGTTCTGTTTTTCTGGATATCAGACAGTCATTCTGGTTACTGGTAGTTTCGCTAAAAAGACTTCTGAGGGCCAGTCCAACTAATCGCGTTGAACAGGCTCCGGATGTTCCCAGCATTTTTTTTTGCATTTTTCATTTCTCCGGAACTTCGAGTCATCCGAGCTTCTCAGTCTGTATTGGCACTTGGTCTCACCTAGTGTCGGATGATGCACCGGGTAGAGTTGTGTTTGCGGTCAGAAGGAAGTTGCCGCCGGGCCTCCAGCAAATCCCTGGTCCTGGAGGGCCAGAAGACTGTGTTGGTCAAAACTCTAGCCACTGGCCGACCTGGTATGAAACTGTGGGCACCGCATGGACAACAAGTAGTACAGCTCAATGGGTCAGAGAGACACACATACGGTCACATCAGGGCGAGGTACAATCTTATTGTGGCGGAATGTGACTAACGCGCACACTGGACGCAAAATTAATGTTTTTCTACCAATAAATTTCCTGAATCCTTGCACCTGCGGTATCACCAACCTGTTGGGAACCAGGTGGTTTGTTGGAAGGAGCATGAGACTGATGAGACCGAAGGACGAAGCGCATCTGTGATCAGCTAGTAGTATACAACAGAAGCTAACGGCGTTCGCACTGAGGCCTCGGATGCTTGACTTGGAATCATTTTGTATCGCAGCCAGACCTCAGTTGTTTGAAGTTTTGCGTTATTGCTTCAATAAATGCTCGGAAGCGCCCTGTGTCATACACTATGTGGATGCTCCCCATCTAACTGGCTACAAGAACAAACTGGTATCATGTTTCAATGCATATTTTAAACAGTTGAGAGCATCTAGGGGACTTCAGGACCTCTTCCTCGTGCTGCACGAAAACTTTCGAATCGTCCTGGGTGAATATTTCAGGGTCAATTACTTTTATCAAAGGAATATTCTCATGGGAGTAAGCGTCTAGAAGGCCCGCAGGTAGTGGTCGAGCCATCTCTTTGAGCAGAAAGACGCGCCTGGAGTGCTGGACGTTTAGTACGTAAAAGAAGATGGACCTGAGGGCGACAGTGTTTTGCGGACCAACGATAAGTTAGCTTAGAATGGTGGAGGTATACTGATACCAGTGCAATGTGGTTATAAAAATACATATGGCGAGATAACAGAGACCTCTGTATCAAGGGCACGAACAGGACAATTTACCTGTTGGGGTTCCATCATAAAATAGAAGTCGTCATACTCATATACAACGTTTTCGGGGGCGTTTCTGCCAGAGCTGAGGTACCTCGCAGCCCAATGGACGTCGATAAGCTGCCACGATCCGCGTATATGAACAACGTTCCAGGAATGGTTTGGCGGTAACCCTGAGAAGCGATCTCCCGGGAGGTAGTCGACTCCCTTGGCATACCCGCTGACTGTTATACAATGAATGCCAGAATAGCTGAAGCCAGTATGGGTGATACTATTTTGGACATACCTGCACATTATTTCGAATATCCGTGCGAATGTGCCGCGATTGTGCTTAAAAGACATTAATACCTCTTCCGGAGAATTCGGTGGGGAGGATTCAAAACGTATGTTCTGCATATCTTTGGAGGACATCCAGCGAAATATCACGCGGGCACGCTCAAGTTCATCCAGCCTGTATCGATAAACTAGATCCCAGACAAGGTCTCTGAAGGCGGGATGCTCACATCCGGCGACCTAATTTGCACATGCGATAAGGGGTGGGGGTTTACCTGGATAGCATGTTCATCCACCTTCGAAAACACATCGGGTTGGTCGTACACTTGATGTTTTAGATATTGTGGCAATCCTGGAGGAGGATGGCTGTCTTCCGAAAGCGGAGATGGCAAACGGAAACCGGGGGGCGCGTACATATCCGAGCATGAATTCGCGGCGGCGGCCAACTTGAACAACGCGCGCCAGCTTAGTACCCTGAAGTGTGGTGCGAATGAACACCGCAGTTGATACAACTGGTATGTATGAGGGTAGGAAGCCAAAGGCTGGTAGACTAATATTGTTAGGCGGGTCATCTGGGCTCAGTTTCCTGTAGTGGCCGAAGGGAAAAAGACCTGTGTGTCACACTACCAGCACAGTGCTGAGCAGAAGGCGTTATGACGTACCGAACTCGCGCCTCGCTGATTACCAAACACCACCGAAGAGTTTCACCATGCTTCTTGGGTTTGTTTATCCTTGCCACTTGCTGACACCGGTCAAATGAACTGCAAGAGCGAACAGGATGCTGGACAATGCAATCACCAAAGCCAACACCCACAAGAAGTCCTTCAAAATTTGGACAGACGTTGAGGGAAATTATTACGTTTACCAACCTCTAAGCATGAAGATAACATTGTCCTGTATATGCGCGCGTTCTTAACCCTAAACTTTACCTAACCCTTCACCGCCGAGTGTCGACAGGGTCAGTGGTAACCCTGTCATACACCTTTCCTCAAAGCAGCCAACCAGCCTCTGGAAGGGAGGTATCCCGTAATGAACCTGCAGGTCAAAAAAAGTGGGTGTTGTTGTCAGCTGAAAGCCAAAGGAATGCATGAAACAGCCAAGAAAGTGGCAGCGATGTGATTCAAGCGAGTCAGACCTTCATGTGGATGGTTATAGAGCGGATAGGTCGGCTTGGTCAGCCTCATCCACATAGTTTCAAGGTATCACATGTGAGTCGCCCGTCAGCATTATTCTCATCCTGGCCTTTAGTTCAGTAAATTCATAAAAGCGTTTTTGTTGTCTCGCTGTAGCTGCTGATCAGAACTTTTTCTGGGTGTCATTGATCTGGCAGCGCTTCACACAATAGATGATGGAAAGCCAGTCTTTCGTCTGTCATATACACAAGCAGTACCCTGATGATTCTCTGCGTCACCCAAGTCTTTCCTTAACGTTGTAGCCACCGTCGTCTTAATTGTGATTGTAACGTACCAGAGGCCGATTCGTCAGTCACACATAGCGTGCACATTATTCTCTAGTGCTCCCCGGAATAGTCGCATATAATAAAAAATATAAGAACGGCGAATTACGTAACCATTCACCAATGGCATCCAAGGCTAGCGCTAGTAAGCTTTTTTCGTTATGCACTACTTGCTGAATGAAGTCGGTAGCAGTGTTCAGGGGACTTGTGACCCCTTCTCTTAAATTCGCTGTCCAGCGCAAATTACGATACTGTGCTACTCACGTAGCAAATTACTGATAAACTACCCGATCGTTGGGGATGGTTCTATACCCGTCAGTCCTTATGTGTTTGCCGTCCTCTATCGCGTCAGCTATCTGCATGCTTGTACTGGATTTTCCTGTGCCACTTGTACTATGCTAGAATAATATTGACGAGCTTAGGTGGGCCTTCATTGCTAAGTCACTAATCATAAATCCACCCCTATCCTGTCTCATTTACTGACTTGCTGTCCCGACCTTAACTGTCGTTGATTCCTTGATTATTTTTTTGACGGAATCCATCCAACATAATACCCTCTCGACTCACCAGGCCGTATTGGTCTTGTTCCCGTCCTCCCTCTATCCAAGCCTCGAAAGCAGTGAATGGTCAAGTCCACTACAAATGGCATGTGCTCTGCCTCCACATGGATCTTCAATCTAACCAAAATTGCCTACGATCCCTCATCGGCTTTGCAAACCTCAATGGACTTTGATGACTGACCGAAAAATCCCGGCGTCCACGTAATTGCACATGCCCAGTCTAATCATGTCAAACAGGATGTCCGTAACAATGCTGCAGAAAAAAGTGTGAAAGTTAGGCAGAGCTTAGTGTGAACACAGAAATAACAAACGTCTGACCTTTACGTGAACGTTTTGTTCCACAGATTGAGATTTAAGAGAAATGAGCATCAGCCGGTTAATGAGTAGCCGCATCTTGCCACCCGCTAGAAGCAAACCAAAACTAATTTCGCCGAAACTATGGGGCTTTTGAAATTTTGATCCTTACCGCCAATTCATTTCATATGGTTCCACGTTCCAGTGATGTGTTGCTCATAACATTTTGTTCAGGCGTGCGAACTTTTAAGGTCACATTCCGCCGCTGATTTGCAGGTGGTCACACCAAGTTGATTAGTCGACCAAATTTGTGTGATTGCATTCTTCAGACAGCAAATATGATGGGTTTCTCTAACGTATTTCGGTACAAGATTATTTCGAGGATTGCCCTGCGTTCAACTTAGTAAAAGCAAATAGCTTGATCGATCACGCAAAAATGATGCGAGCACGTATCGTTGTGAATGATTCACACTCTCTGTTATGCAGAGCTAGCCAATTGAAAATGCAGCTTTTTCTTTTATCTGCGTGTAAATTACCAACACAACGGTGAATCCTGTTTCCCACTGGAATCAGCGACTTCACTAAGCTGCCTTACGTCATAAAGCGCACTGACTGCCGGTGCCGTTGAGGTGGATGTGGGCTTTCCGACGCAGTGGTCATTTGAATGGCACTTCCCCCTGATGTTTGAGCTTGGGGGAACACGCCCTTATTAGGAAACAATTTTTCCTGTTTCGGGAATTGATGTGTCCATTAATCTTCCTACGACGATTATTCAACCTGCATCTATTTCCCAGTTCAAAACAATTTTAAACGCCTATTTAGTTGGTTGTTTGCGCTGGCATGATTGCTGCCCCATACTGAGAAATTAATCATCTGTTCTACACGCTTTGCTTTTGTTTTCGGGTGAACAGAAACCGCTGAACGGCGGGAACAAACTCGATCCGGGAAGATTGAACAGCAGCTCTTTTCCTGTGTGAAACTCTGTGAATCCATGACGCCAGCCCAGTCCATAGAGCTCTTGTTTCATCCTTGCGTGCAGACCTTTCGAAATTACTGAACTCTTGATCACACTACAACTGCAGTGCGCACCACCAGTGACACAAGCCGACCAAACTTGGTTCTGTTCTGCAATGAAAATCTCTCACTTACTTACAAAGGATATATCCAGATGGCCAGTAAGCCATATTCACTACTAACGCAGAAATTGTCACACTTTTGGCTTTTTTCAGCGGATTCACCTTCCATCGTGCCTGCCGCCGATTGGGATGCAGCGGACAGGAGTGACTTCCAAGAAAGTACGATGATTCCGAAATTACCACCCCACAGTTAAAAATGTGAGTATCCAATTCTTTGTGGAAGTTCTTTGCATTTGCGAACTGTTTGGGTAGGCGCTTTTCCAGGGTTGCCAAATACCTCGATTTGAAAGGCGGCGTCTAGTGTAATGTAGCATCTTGATCAAATGGAACATTTAAATGGCTGAAAATGAACGAATGCCACCGCCTGTAATGCAGCTATACTAATTTGTGGAATTCGTTACAGCCCACAGTAAACTCACCAATCCGAGATAAGCGGGTGACTGAATCCCGCGTCCATCCGAATAGAAAGATGCGTAGAACTGTCTCATCCCACCTCAAAAAGCATTATTCTGACTAACAGTCGTGATACAAATGCTAATAAGCCAATATCCAAAATTGTAGTGAACATTCCAACTGATATGTGGTATATTGTCAGGAAAGATTATGTCACAGCCAGACAGGACTGTGGGTACTATGAATTATGCGGAAAAGGGACGGTCTCACAAACAATGGGTATTGTCCAATGTAGAAGGGGTCACCCCCGAACCAGGACGGACTAAATGCGATGGACATCGAGGGAAAACAGTTATTTTCGGCTTCCTCCATCTTTTGGTTAACATTTCAAGCCAAAGCACGATCAAATCGTTGAATTTTGAAGGTGACTGGTAAAATACAACGAGAGGGGGCGATACTTAAAGCGTGTATACAAACAAACCAGTTCGCATTAAGCATGATGAACCTACCCGTAGGTTCTACCCTAGCACTACAAGTAGAACGGAGACGTTAAATGCGTTTTTACTACGACTAATCAGTGACGGAGCGTTGGTGTGAGCTAATAGACCAAGCTGACGCACACAGCAATGTGTGTGCCTGGCGGGTTGCGAACCAATACAACGTTTTCGTATACTCCTAAAACTCAGTCGAGCTTTTTGGGCGTATAATGCGTTCTCAGGTATGAAAAACCTCGGCTTTTGTTCGGTTCATGTTTGATGGTTAGTTAGTCATCATAGCGGATAGCCAAATGTACCTAATTGACATACACGACTAACATGCAACCAGAGGCTAATGATACCCAAATAACTATTGAGGTGCAGCGAACGCCAATTATACAGGACGGTTGAACAAGCCTAGATTGTGTACACGTACGAAACGGCTTGACTAAGGAGGGTAAATCGTCCAACCCTAACCCCATGAAAATGTGAATTTTATCTGGTGTCTTGGTGGCAAGCATAGTGTGACTTTCCCGGCGAGTAGTTTTCAGTGAGCCATTGACGTCCTAAAAGGGGACGAAGATGAAAATTAGTTTATGGAAACATTGCGATGAGATGTGTGAATTATAAACTGATGGCAAAACTTTACAAAGCGGGCAATTCAGGGGTAGCAATCTCATAGAACCGTGCATACAAGTCATTTCTTGGCACTCATTCTTATTGCGTTATATCTTGTAAGTGGTGCCTACCGAGTATCATGCTTCAAGAAGTAAGGACCTACCTGAAATGCGTGAATCCTCAGTAAAGGACAAACAGACTGGAATAAGGTCAACAGCATAGCTATAATGAATGAATTTGTCGTCAAGCTGGATTTGAGTTTTTGTTCACTTTGTCAAAACAGGAGCGTAGCTGTACTACCACAACAGTATTAGTAATAATAACACTGTTTATTCCCGACGCGTGGGTGGCATACCGTCAGGCATGCTCATACGATTACAGGCAGAATACAGTACGACGAGGTATTCGTGGGTACTATGTATCGTGCGAAAAAACGATGGTGTCGTAGAAGGCGGTCAATATCAGATGTAGAGTTGGTCACAACTAAACCGGTATTGGAAAGATTACCAGGAGTTTATTTTACTTTTGGGGGAATATATCAAGCAGAAACAATATAATGCCGTTAAGATTTGAAGGTGACAGGCAAAAAGGGTACGAGAGCAAAAAAAGAAACGCACTGTATGGCACATAATAAGGAAAATTCAAATTGCAAATAATTTGTAACCAGGACAACAAATCTGGTGCGGTGACAGTACGGCAAGTGGCCTTTGAAATAGGAGGTAGTATCCTTTAACATTGACAGCGTGTCGAACCCGGTGGAATCAGCCCCTGGACCATTCATTGCCAAACGACGTTTGTGGTTGTCCTCGGCTCGGTCAGCTGATATTCATTTTCCACCAGGTTAAGTTGTTAACACGGGTCATCAAAAGGCGATTGTGGTGCCTGGGATACGCAATGGGTTTATATTGCCCTGGTAGATTTTATTAGGATCACTTGCGTTGGTGGATAGGGAAGCGGTCTAAGAAAGCATCTATGAATGAAGTCTCTTACAGTTCCCGATACCGGAAAGAAATATGGATAGACGGGAAGTACGTCGCCTGATTGAAGAGGTACGTATACTTACTGGCGAGGGCGCCAGCTCTGTGGGAGCACTTGAGCCTTACACTAGAAACTGCGAATCAGTCAGATCAGATTTACTTCGCCTCGTACCTTCTAAACGATGACAATGCGCCTCGTGGGGCATGGCACTAAGAACCTAAAAACCAGAAAAATGCGCGTAATTATTCGGCAAATCAAGATAAGAACGTAACCAGTGCCCTGTAGGATACCTCTTTAGTCGCAACGGTAAATCATGCATCTCACATTCCCGCATGATCCACTCAGCATGTCGGGAAACCTTTCGTAAGGTATTCTCGAGATTATCTGAGCTGTGCACCTGCTTTTACAGGCGGCCACCGACGGTTGTTGGTCACCACTATCGATCAATAGTGGAGTCATCCAAGGAAGTGTGCTAGGCCCCATCCTCTTCTTGCTGTACATCAGCGACGTCTTCGGTGCCGTATCCCATGGTAAAGTCTTCCTTCTCGCGGACGACATAAAAATAGCGTACACATTCCCCCC
>NW_008751682.1:120207-175202 GCF_000715545.1 Opisthorchis viverrini
TGAAGGGACGTGTGTATCAAGCTACAGTACGGGCTGTTTTGTTGTATGGCTGTGAGACTTGGCCTATTCGAGCAGCAGAACTGAGACGTCTTCAGGTGTTCGACAATCGTTGTCTCAGAACCATAGCTCGTGTGAGTTGGTGTCGGCGAATCCGTAACGAGGCAGTTAGGAAGCGCCTTTTCGGTTGTGTTACTTCCATTGAAGAATGTGTCCAGCACTAGAAGCTGCGTTGGTTGGGACATGTGTTACGAATGCCGAACCATCGTTTGCCGAAGAGAGTGCTGTTTTCTATGCCCAATTCGAAGTGGCGTAAATAGAGAGGTGGCCAACCCATGACCTGCCAGAGGAGTATGAAGGAGATCACGAAACGCTTGGGTGCTGTCGGTGCTACTCGCCTTCCAGGATGGGTACCGCGTGATCCCACTGTGCCTCATGCTGTCGATGATGATGATGATGAGCCGCGTTTTGTCATAGTTTTTCTTACTATTGTTTTCCTAGGGTAGTCGATCGTATCAGTTGATATAGGAAATGGCTGTTTCCGGTAGCAAAAGCCCTCTCCATCTCCCAGGCTTTCAGTGTCCACCAGAGTTCTTGGTCTTTCCTCAGGTTCACGGTTTGGCGTTTGAATGGTTTGAGTGCGCCGTCATATTCGTTACCTGCTGGTATGGCTTTCCTGGCGTCAATCATGGATAGCCATCTCGACGATATCCAACTCTCATTTGGACGTAGGACAGACAGCACAGACAGCCGCTAGTATATCTCCTTCGAATTTTGCCTTGCTTCATCCACGTGCTCACTACCATCACAGTATTGGTTTACTGTGGAGAGTTGTTGGGCCAGTCCAGATCGATACTTTCAAGCTATGCTAGTTCCTGGAAGGCGGTGCATTTGCATGCTCCTTGCTGACTTGCGAGGGCCTGAAGCAAAACGAACCGTCAGGCGTACACGCACCATGGCGTGATCGGAATCAGGTTGTGTATGTAGTTTTGCATCGGTGACTGATGGCTACGTGATCCATTTGGATCCTCGGTTGATCTGCAGTTAGTGGCCGCCAGCATACGCGATGCGAGCGTTTGTGCTGGAAGTTCGTACTAGCCAGAAACAGTTCATGGTCGGCACACAACTGGGTGGGTCGCTCTCAGTTGTCTGTGGAACTAGCATCTACTCCGAATCGACCGCCTAGACAGGATTTCAAGGAGCTCAGACGACCGACTTGGACATTCATATCGCCTGCAGAGATCACAATCTCAGTATCTGTTGCTTAACGAATCAGCCTGGTTAGCCCTCGATATGAAGTATCCTTCTTGACATCAGAACTGCAGTCCGTTGGGGCATAAGCCGACACTACTAACAGGTACCGTTTTTATGTTCAGAGGCATTGAGTTTGATCAAGCTGAACAACCGGACGGTGCAAAGGCGACGGTTCACTAGAATCCAATGCAGAAAAGCACGTTCACCTTTGGGACTGTGTGCAATGCCCACGCCGTATATTCCACAAGTCATCGCTTTTGGATCACCGGACAGGTGAAGGCGGAAACGTGAAGGACCTCCATTCGTCCTTGACGTTCTGATATGCATGACCACGCTTGGCTCTCGTATGCCTGTTTTGGAGACACAGCATACATCAAATTTCAATGGAGTATAGGGTCTCTGCGAGCACCACCTGTCTGCCAATTCAACGTACAGTGTTGACGTTGAAAGCTCCTATGTGGCAAAGATCTCATGCATTTAGCAAGGTGTTGTTTTTTGCTGTTAGTAGTCAGCGGGGAGCATAAAACGCATTCTTCATATAACTGACAATCAAATGATCTAGCAACGTTTGGTTGTATGGTTGGAAGGGGTTGGGGGGGGGGACATTGGATGATACAACCGTTCGAGCAAATTACCCAGGCCCATGGGGTTTGATTGAGTTATCCCATATTGAGCCTCTTACTTTTCTCCGCTTTCATTGAGATTCCTGAATGACGAGCCTTACTACAACCATAAACACCTAACCAGCTTCTGCGACAGTAACGGATGGCCGACAGACTAAGCTGGCTCGTTTCACTTACCAGTGCTTCGTCACACACGTCGAATAAACAAGCAAAACAATAAGGGTGGCTTTCAAATTGTGCACTCCAGAACAACGTTCTGCGGTTCAGGTCCCACCGAAACATTTAGGAGTCAACTTTCACGGGGAGCTTTATTTTCATAATACAGCTACTGTACATGTACCGGTACATACTCGAAGTGTACGACCAATGGTGTTCAGGGCGAACGTTGATGGTGCGTTGGTCTTATAGGGTAAATTTTTCATCATCGTCAGCATGACATCAGTGTTCAACACTGATGCATCTCTGCGGTAAAACCATGATTTATTTCAAAGCCTTATTGTGAATTATAGAATAAAAGTCGACGGGTAAGGGACTTAGTGCTAGTTTGTTACAATCACTCCGAGGCACCTACACCTCCAGATACTCATTCAGGCAATCTGAATAAAAATTGACAGCAAGAATACCATCGGCATTGATTGGCAGCCATATCTTGTAGCGTCTCCAACCAGGTGTAGGGGGATTTCAGTCCCCATCCTGGAAGGTGAGTAGCACCAACAGCACCGAAACGTTTTTTTAACCTCTCATACACTTTTGCCAGGTCAAGAGTTAGCCTCCTCTTGGCTTCTTCCACTGAATTGGGCACGGAAAACACCACTCTCTTCGGCATGCGTAGTACATAGCCTTACGCAGCTTCTGGTGCTGGACACATTCTTCAATGAAATTCCCCGTTGCACAACCGGAAACTCGCTTGCTGACTGCCTCGTTACGAAATCGCCAACACCAACCCACACGAGCTATGATGCTGAGACAACGATTGTTAAACAACTGAAGGGGTCTGGATTCCGCTGCTCGTACAGACCAGGTCTCGCAGCCATACAACAAACCTCTCGCACTGTGGCCTGATACGCACGTCTTTTGAGATTCGGGGACATACCGCTTTGACGCCATAGGTGTCTCAGATTAGCGAACGTGGCCCGGGTCTTGCAGATTCGTGGCCTGACCCCGTCTATCACACTACAATCAGAACTAATGCAGCTCTCAGGTACGCAAAGTGCTCCACAATTTCGGGTGGCTATCCCTGAGTTGTAAGTGGTGTGTTCAGTAACTGCATGTGCAGAAGCATGACGTTACACTTTGTGGGTGCAAAGTGCATATCAAAGGACGGGAGAACTTTGGATGTTTCGTCCAAAAACACCTGCACCTCTTCGAAGATGAGCACAATGTCCTCTGCCTATTACAGATCTACAAGGTTTTCGTCACGGGCTATTTGAACACCGGGGTTTTGAAGACCTTTCAGCGTTCGTCTCATTATCTTATCGATCACGAATTCACATAGGAATGGAGAGGATCTGGACCCATGACGGACACTGCTTTGTGTACGGAAGCTTTTGGAGAGCTCTCCCTATATACTCACAAGTCCGGAAGTCTGAGAAAACGAATAACATATTATTTTCGGAAATGTTTGGTAACCATCGGTAAATTGTAAACCTGAGGTTTTCGAAAATAATGACCAGCCAATCGGTTCCAAGCGCTTTCCAACTGATTGAAGACCGTACTATGTTCACGTACTTCCGGGGCATTCCTTGGTGGGCACGCGTGTCAAGAAGAACAGAGTGGTCAACCTGGTCGAACGCGCCTCGGAAATCATGGAATACTAAAACTGTGGGTCGTTCGTACATATGGCGTTGTTCTAGTACCTGACGGAGTGTGAAGATTTGATCAACGCCACCTGTGCGAGGTCGGAGCCCCGCTTACTGCTCTCGAGTCAGTGTTTCACGAGCCAGCATAAGACGACGAAACATGAGGTATGCCAACGTTTTTGTTACGACCGGGGTCAGTTTAACCCACCTGTGGATACCCACTCACCACAAACTCTTTTTGGAAACTATCACTATCATCGACTCTCCACAGTTGTCTGGAACGGTATCCTCTCCCCAAATTCAGGCAGGCAGATCAGACAACTGCTGACTTAGGAGTTCACCCCCATCTTTGAACAATGGCGGTGAGAAGTCATCCAGACCTGAAGCTCGGTGCCGTTTGAGGGATCATATGCGTTCATAGACCTCCGAGACCGTAGGGAGTTCTGCGTTCACCGTTCAGGGTTCTACGTCAACCGTGGGCTCCAGATGAGTGGCTACGATAACTAATGTTTGAAGTATTCTGCCTAACGGTCGGGGCGTTGTTTACTCAAGTTGGTTGCTCCGTTCCGATTCCTGATGGCTTCGCTTACAGAATGTTTCCGGAGACCGGTCGCACGGATCAACTGCAATTATCTGGCATTCCCGGCTTTCTAAGCCTCTTCCTTGGCTTTCCGTGTTCACCAGACTTCAATGTCGGCTTGCATGCACACTTTCACTTGACATCTGATAATTCGTCTCATCAAGTAATGTTCGGGACCGGTTAGGATATTTCTCCGAGATTCAAGAAGTGCCACTGTTCGGTTTGATATGCAGTGCTTGGTTGCGCCTGGTAGTGTCGTGCCACATGCGCTGTGCAATGAGGTGTCAGTCTCGCCCTAGTATGAATTCGCGTGTGATGATGGAGCAGTTGGAAAATACTCTAGAAGACGATTCTCGTAAATTCGTCTAACATCTGGATCTGCCAGTCTCTCAGTTGCCAGGCGATTTGTCCGCATCTTGCGCGGTTTGGAAAACGTAGAGATAAGCGACACTAGACTAGTGCGTGGTCGGAATCCAGAGATTTATTCCTAAACGACCGGCAGTCAGTGATTGATCCGCGCCATAAGTAACCGATGGCAATGTGATCGATTTAAGTATGGTCGGCATGTCGTTGGGGGATACCATGTGGCCAGACGTCTTCGGCTATTTCGAAAGCTAGTACTGCATAAAACCAGCCTACAGTCAGCACACAGATGAAGCAATCGTTCCCCATTGTCCGTACGTACCGAGTCCTGTCCATATCGATCTCGTAATTAAGTCTTAGATGCGCCAAGCCTGTCCGCTTGTTCGCTCTTATCTCCGGCAACTACAACGATATCGGAGCTTACAGCTCGCCGCAACAGGACGTCGTAAAATCTGTCTTTGACGGTGTCGGAGCTACAGTCACTTGAGTCATAAGCAGACACGATAAACACATCTCGACCAACTCCTTCCTTGCGAGACTCCTCTACAGCCCTTGCCAGACGAACCGCGCAGTGTCGACTATCGACAGGTATCTAGTCAAGCAAGGATACTTCCGCCGGGTAGCTTGGGACGATACTAACCCATGCACATCCTGATGCCTCTGGATCACCAGAGGCGCGTAGCCGGAAGGGAGTGGAAAGATGGGGCGGTTAGCTCAACCACTGAGCTTGCATCGTGAGTTCTTGTTTCTCATACACAGCATACATCAATGCAAGAGCAGTTTGTTGTCCTGCTTGTTTCAGAGTGCGGATATTGAAGACTGCCAGACAGTCTGGGCGTCGAGGCTTGACGATTGGTTCCGAGATGCCTGAGAACGTCGGCGTTGGATGACGCACAGATGTTAGTTGCAAAACCGTTGCAGGACGAACAGTTTCATCCGTCCTGGCTGTTTGGCCTACAAGGCTAAAGCTATAGACGGAGTGGGGAGGGGAAACGAAAAAGCATATCAAGCAAAAAGGCGAGGTCTCAGCAGTAGCCTGTTTTCGCTTACCCGCCCTGCTGTATGCAGCGATGTTGTAACGTGGGTGGCCTGCACTGAGCCTGTCAGACTACGCGATAAGGAGAAGACAGAGACCCCGGGACACGACTGTATTGTCAGGGCAAATCATACAGAGCTTCTGCGTAGGATGACTAAATGGCCAAATATGGTCGTTCACTTGTTCGTTCTGTACAGCCAATGGCGGCGTTCCGGTCGTGAATAATTTCAGGCCCACTCCACTGGTCTTATGTTGCTAAGCCGTGTTTAGTGAGCTCCGCCGACGCATCTGCTTTCCGGACGTGTCGTACCGATTGTGACCTTGGGGATGCGTCACTCTCTGCACGTGTACTTTTTCCATGTCTTTGCGCATCCTGACAAGCGAGTAAGACGATCCGGCTGATGGCACCACGCGACGGCTGATGTGGCATAAGTGTGTGGTTATCTGTAATTGTCATGGTTGTATGTGGGCTGGGATGCCGCCAAGGTGCCTAGACTTAAAGAGGAAGATGATTAGGCTTCTAAGCCGAAAACTTTGGCTGAAAAGCCTGACCACAAGACAGCAGTCTTTGGCGGGAAATGCGGATACACCACCGTTTCTACGAAACAAGTCGCCCCCAACCTGGAGGACCAAGAGACTGTTCGTCAGACTTCTAACCATTGACCAACCTGGTATGGGAGACTGAATGTCGCACGGACGCCTATTATAGCTCAATGAGTCGTGGAGGTGCAAAATTCGTCACGCTACGGTGAGATCCCGTCTCTTCGGGACGAAAATGCTGTCACGACACAGCAGTACTCTATACACTGTTTAGGGCGTTTTCTTTGGAGCCAGATGTCTAACTGTTCATATCACTATTGTGTTCAAAACGACAGTGCTTCTCTTGGAGACGTTTGAAAACCGGGTACTGCTGTGGGTTCTGAAACTGTCTGCAGAACCGCACTCTGAACGAGACTGGATAACACCATTTTTCGGTGTTTGTGGGTGCTAGACATTCGATTCATCATTGGAGCGGACGCATCTTTCTGAGGACAGCCACGAGAAGGTGAAGAAATAGTCAATTGCGTTACAGTATGATAGTCCCTATTAATGGTAATTTGTTTGTGTTTGTGAATTATTCTTCATACTCTTCTACGTTCGTGACTGACATTACTGACCTGAGGCTGCCAGCATTATCTATATAGAAATGGAAAGTTCAGAAAAGTAAACTTTCTTAGAGCAATTGTATAACTGCTTTTAAATGATGGGTTCGAATCCTAGATTACACGATGTTTTTTTATTTTCACGAATGTCGGTATTGCGTAAAAATTTTGTGATCATCTTGTGATCTAGACAGTTTGTTTACATATCCCTCCATTGTTTCAACTCATATCTTGTCCACTCCTCTCTGCCGTAGGCTGTCTACAGCCATTTCCCAGAAGATCCCTGTTGGCAGCTGTTACCTGTCCCACTGACGCTTTCTCAGTTTGAAAATCTCCCTTTAACCAAGTCCCAATTCTTCAAATGTGCTATTGACTTTTTGGAACAACACCATGGAGTCGTTTTCACTCGCGATGGTCTCTTGAGAATGGTTCTTGGGTTCTGGCGTCCTGGCGGATTCACCTACAAATTACAGTATTTGACCAACAGTTCTGGTCATCCTCACCCGGAGCAACTTTCAACTAACCCTTCGGAACTGTCTGACAGCATTCCCTCTCTGGATGTCGATTTGAAAAATTTCGTCTTGCAAGAAACTACGAAAGACAGGCTTAATTTCTATTTTCGACTTCCGGCTTCTGGTGTATACTATTTGACCATTTATGCCCAAGTAAGTACCAATTACACATTCTTATTACATTCTGGGCGTCTGCTATTTGGGGCATGGGAACTACATAGCTCGTCTTTTTCTTATCTTTATGCAGTCTTCGGCTGCTCCGAGCTGGGCCTTAGCTACCTGGCAGCTTCTCGGCCTTCATATTCATTAGGGTTACACAACAGCTATACACCAAACAGGTTCTACAGATGAATGGTTTTAATTTAGAATCGCTGCATTCTGGTATGTGTGCCCGTTGAACATTTACGGTGGTTCTTGGATATCCAGAATTTAGCTATCGTTTTTCATTCCTTATTATCATTGCTTCTGTTCGCTTTCCACGAAGGCGTTGTATGTCCCCATAAGAGTATATCTTCTGTCTTTATACTCTGAATGAATCTGTTCTGCTGTGATTTCCCCGCTCTACACAAAGAACTGTTATAACGGGATAACAAGCCCATTATTCTCACCATTTCTACGTGTCCATTTTTAGTAAACAGTATTAATTACTGTAAACTTCCTTGTGCGTCCCACGTCTCTGAGATAATTTGCACATTTGCCTCGTCATGTACAAAATACACACATCAATTTCCTCCGTTTAATACTTCCAAACTGGCCTACTTCAGCGTTCGTACGTTTGTCAACCCAAACAAACAGCCCTGACTAGGAAATATATGTTGATATTGGTTGTTCATTGACTACCCGGCTGTGTAACCCCATTCAGCTTCTCCACTAACGTGCTCCATATTCGAACCACAACTCAATTGGGTGGTCGTTTTGGGCTGGAATCGAGAAATACGGACAACGTCGGATGCCTGCTGCAGTTATGTGGTGACAGCGGACTTTTCCTGCACAGTACTAACTTCCGAAACAAACGAAGCCGCTTGATGATATAGTTCTCGCCTTATGCGAGGCAATCTCCAACACAGATAGACCACATTGCCATAAACAGTAGGTGATGTGGGTCAATTATTGACTTACTCGCCCTGGAACATCCATGTGGATTCAGATCACGCGCTTTTTCGTCGTCGCTTCTCGTTGCACTCTTCAGGAGCGTGCAAGATCTACACACTTCAACTGGCCTTGGACCTTGGTTTGAAGCACCACCTAATGAAGTTTATTTGGGTTAACAAGTTTTTGCTGTCACTCGAAGTTACTGTCCACAACCCTGAAGGATGCTGAGCTCTCCGCTTGCGGAGCGGCACAACCAACTAGGTCTGAACACCAAGTTCGAGATAACTCAAGGGCTAAGTGCGAACCTACTGACCGGTTCGAACCCAACCCCAACATCTCGACCATACTTGTCTAGACTCGGATGACTTCGCAGTATCCCAGCCCTCTTCATTCGGACAACTAGGTCTGAACACCAAGTTCGAGATAACTCAAGGGCTAAGTGCGAACCTACTGACCGGTTCGAACCCAACCCCAACATCTCGACCATACTTGTCTAGACTCGGATGACTTCGCAGTATCCCAGCCCTCGTACTTCATTCGGACAGCATCGTAGCCAGGCACCGAAAGGGGTTACAGTTGAGCAATTATTTTATATTATCTTGGAATGGATACTGGTCAACAGTAAACTGTGTGCTACCATGGTATTGCGGTATTCCAATGCTAATGCATATTGGGATAACGAACGTTTTCTTTTCATCGTCCCCACACACGGACCGGTGGATCAAGTATGATTTCCAATCAACTTCTTGGCTTGTTATCAGGAAACCTCAGTACCGATATTTGCTATAGACCTGAATGCGCGATTCGGCCTTCTAACATTTGCTGAAGCCCAATCTGAGGGTCCCCTCATTGCCTTGATGCGAACTCGAACCGATTCCGACAGCCAGTAGCTTACCTTGTGTGCGTATCCCCATATTTTTCTTGCTAGTTCAAACTTCTGGCACCTTAAACACCTCCGTGCAAACTGACGCCTACCTTCTACACGATGCAGCTTGATCACATGGCTTTCAGTTGCTGCTGAGAAAATTTTATGGACTGGTTTGTACTGGGGCACTTGTTTGAAATCTGCTCACGCATTGTGCCAAACTATGCAAACTTTTCTGCTGAAACGAAACAAACAAACCAGTGAGAATCAATGTGACTCGGTTATCGCTGTCACTTCCTACAATGTCTTTCGAAAACGAACTCGCTGCTACACTATCAACATTAACTTTCACATCCGCCGAAAGGCATTGAGTATTAATTAAGCAGGCCATCCATGGAATCAACATTTTCGGCCTTTCTCACCGTGCATTCACCCCGTAGCTTCATTCAGCCAATAAACTTTTGGAAACCAATTCCGCTTTGCCATGGTCAAAATACGATTCGACATGCCGTAATATGCCAGAAGTCCAGCTGTGAGGCCTGGTTCAACTAACAAGCTGAAGAAAGAAGATTAACCGGAGCAAGTGGAGACATTCGTCCGTTTTGTAACACTTGCCTTTCTGTCTAGGTACGGGCGCTCTGACAGTACCCCAACCCACGTACAACCACGACACTTACAACTAATCATGTTGTAAGCATCGTGCCGTCATGCCGTCGATGATGATGATTTGTAACACCCAACGAAGCTGCTGGTGAGTCCGGCCCAGACCACTTGAGTCGCAGTCCAACTAACCGTCTACTGCACAACCGTCGTCGCAAATTATTATCTCAGTTATTCATAAATCCTCTGCTCACCGAACGAAAAGGCCGTGAATTCTTGTATTGACCCGAAACTCGCGACTCCAAACTTCAAAAAAATGCGAGAGGAACATAGGCTGGATAATTAGCAGTAAGCATGCGCGTATTTATGCGTACTCTGCCGGCTTTCTGATGAATGCCAAATAGTATAGTGGTGTACCAGAAGACCCTATGCCCCACAGAGCTCTTTTTGCCCAGGACTTTGCTGACTGTAAGCGACCGAGAGGTGACAGTGTATGACATGGCGACGAAGTATGGGAACATAACCAGTAAACGGAGTGAGCGCAACAATTGCCACCTCCCTGGCTGGGAACACCGGAACTCAACTCAGCAATGGTTAATCGCGCTGACAGAAACGGTCCGGTCGCGCAGTCAGTGGAGCTCGTGCACCAAAGCTATCACTCTCAATGCATAGCTACTCTCTTCCCTAACTAACTGAGCATGCCATCGCCCCCAATCTTGGCTATACATCCAACACCCCCGCTTTACCGTCATCGAAACCGTAGTAGCTGGAACCAATGTGCCTATGGTACACGGTTAAAACTAACAAATTGACGGGTCGATTGACTATTGAACCAAGGCAGATATCGATGAATCCTTTCACCAAACCAATCTTGTAGTCGTTCTCGCTTTACTCCAATTGTGTTCTCAGATGCTGTTTGAATATGTGCTTATATTCGGACTCCCTAGCTGAGTGGGCTTTCGCACGATTACTTCGAAAAATTCCGATGCAGTTTCATAGTTCAGTTTTCTTACACCTAGTTCGAGCGAGTTTCGTCGTGGTCCATGATGAAATGGCTTTTCAAGTACGGCGTGTACTTGGGCACGCACCAGAGATTGATCCGTGCTTCATTCGCCAAAAGTATGATTTTTGCGATCATCACATTACCGAGGTATCTTTGCCGCACAGTATTGTAGTCGATTAGTTGTCCGTGTCTACTTTTCGGATGAGCACTTTCTTATATTTTCTTTAATGAGTCCACATGACGAGCGATGTCCTTCCCACATTGAACTGTTTTTGTTACTGAGAGTTTAAATGCCGCACACATCAGGCCGTTCACTATAGGTGTCCCATAAGTTTGACAGGAAATAAATGCGCTCATAATCGGCTTCAAAAATCCGAACTGTCTTAAACCATCTTAACGTTTTGACTTTAAGACAGTGACAGTGATCTGTGTAGCTCCTTTCCTCACAAGCAATGTCTAATGTTCTTTGTTCGTTCTTAGCTACTCGAGTGAGCAACTGATTCTTTGCTTGGTAGCGAACAGAGCGTTGACCTCGAAATTAACGGGTTAGCCGTACTAACTAAATCCACATTTTCATGTACATACCTAAACCAACCAGTTTCTCTTTGATCCTGCCGGTAATTGTATCCTGTTCACGCACAGCCATGTTACTCTAGTTAGCGTTGTCGTACATAGTTGGTAGTGTCACTGAAGCCATATCATGTACAACCGTCGTTTGTTTTCATCATACTAAGTGGTCGTGGGTAGTGGTGAATCCTCCAGTTAAGAATTCTATCTTTGATTGCACTATTGTTTGTTCAGCGTCCTGGACTTGCTAGGAGACTCAGATAAGGTACAAATGTCAGAGTTTGGAACCTGACCAACTGTTCAATGAGTTTATCAGTACATCTTCCTTCTGAGTGCCCTGTCAGTCCATATTCGCAGAAAATGATCATGTTGATAATCCATTTTCTCAATTTCTCTGAAGGAACTTTCCAACCTTACGGTTGACCGAGAGAGTACCTTCCGTGCTGCCTGCGAATACAAGATAATCTGTGATAGACCGGCCGTGGATAGTCATCCGTATCCAACTTGTCACGACGCAAATTGGGGTCCTGCCTGGCCACATGTTTACTACTACGCTTTGGAACCGAGCCACACCGATGGTGTCATCAGCGTGACAGCAAAAGATGAGTGGAATCGTGGAGTCAGTGGTAGTCGAACCCCACCACCGGTATCTGTGGATATTCGTTTTGGAAAACAGCGTCCTGAGGTCAATTTGCTAGCGAAACTGCATCGTAACGGTGTACCTGATGAATTTTTAGACCAGTATCAACGGGTTACTGAAACCATGCTGGAAACAACATTCCACGTCACTCTACCAGAGCCAGGTAGGTAACCGTCGCATGCTGCTGCTTACCACGTTGATTACTTTCCTGTTCAAAATTGCCTCTGATGTGCCGTCTAGCCAAGAGACCAGTTAACAATGAGATATACAGGAGTCCACCCGATAAGCAAGTCCAATCATGCGATGGGCTCTTGGATCTGTAAATTAGCAACCTTCAAAGCGCAGCGAAATACCTGGCATTATCCTAATAGGAAGCGCCTCTTATCATTGTGTGGAATGGTCGAACCTTCTGGTCGCAATTATGCAATGCAGTGAAGTAAAGCGTAGACATTGTTGATCAGTTTGAGAATACCGCGCGAACTTCGGTGCGGTTTAAGTAAAAAAGATTGAGCTTGTGTAGAGCATTTAGTTCGCCTGGATTGTGGTGGAACCACATGATCTGGACATACTGAGGTGTGTCCCTCGACGTTTTGGTTACTGCTGTTGACCTTTAGAAGCGGTTGAGGCGTCGAACATTGAGTCTCCTTATATCAACGTTGTTATTTCACCATAATCTGACCAAAGTGGAAACATTTTATTGGTTGGGAAGGGACCTTTAACCGATCCGTGCAACCTGACCCAGGGGACATACCTAGGTAGACGAGCTCGCGACGGTTGCTGTCGGTTATATATTCGGTCATTATTGCATGTACAACACAGACACGCTCGACTTGATAGGGGTGGATTTCACAATGGACCTGTTTACCTCTAATGGTGAGGGTCCGTTTGTGACGTCTTTTTATGTTTAGATTAGAATGATGGCGTCACTTTGCCCCTACAATGTGTTTTTGTTGCCTTCGATGCATCGGTCCGATTCATGGTTTAGCTGAGTATGACCTCTAACTTTGCGGTACTCGACGAGTTCATTCCTAGCTGAGTGCTTATCATTCGGATTCGTGTAGTAGAGCTGTCATGGCACCCGTCAGCTGAACGGCTGAGCAGTTTACGACTTTGACACATTGCTTTAGTTAGTGGGGAGTTTATTCACTGCTTATCACAACGCGCCCATCGATTATTCAAAATCAAACAGACGTCCAAAAGTGTCTCATTTGCGTGTTACAATTGAGAGGTCGAATCGAATGGAGCGCTTGTTTGGAGTGTTCCTCAGGTGAATGTGTAGCCCGGATGTGGAGGTTGTCTGAGGAATCGGTTTGTCCGACTATCAAGACATCGAAGCATTTCTTAGTGGACAACACACGTCAGCTCGATGTTAGCTGATATTGCGGAAGATAGATTTGACCTGAATTTTGCAAATTAACCTCATCAGGAGTTTTTCAATGGAATTTATGGTCATTTTCTGTTTTTTGAGGTGTTTTCCAGAGTGTTTCGGTATCTGCCTAAAAGTCACTTGAAAGGGCTACCTTAGTTGGATTTCTGGAAGGACGCAAGCAGAGCCTCCCCAACAGGCTCTCAAATACGTGACTCAGGAGTGCATTGCTCCTTATTCAATTTGCAACTGTGTCGGAAAGCCGAATCCTACTAATCCCGGTTAACTCAAATGGATACCTTCAACCTCTTGAGTTCCCTGTAGGACTCTTATTTCCATCTTTTCAGCGAAATCCAATGCGCCGCTGAGCTGCGAGCTGTGGACAGGGATTCTTGAACGTCGTTCACCTGGCCATCCAAACAGTGCGCTTTTTTCCCCTCCACCGAATTAATTTTCTCGAAGCTAGAGGAGGAAAGGTTTCTTACTGGCAAACAACTCTAACATTTTTCATCTGTCTCCCTTCAGTTTTAATTTGTTTCAGATAGGATTGGACAAGACTGATAATCTTGATCTTGAAGTCTGTCTCTTCACAACAAAGCGCTGTCTTTTATTCGCCGCTGGAACAGTCGATTAATCTAATTTCAGAGGTTCATTGTCTCTCTTAGTGATAGGAAAATATCTACTTGTTTTTTTGGCTAAATTGCACTGGGATTTTAGTGTACTCCTCTGCTAATTTTTGTTACTCCCTCATTCAGCGGCATTCTGCTCTTTCAAAATGCATTCCTTTTCTTCCCCCATGGTTGAGCTCGAAATAGCGCAATGGTTAAGGTGTGAGCGTACTGACGAGAAGGGTTGAACCAAACTTCAGTATATCGATTGTTTGTGTCTAGACGTGGACAACTTGGATGTATCTCAGCCCTTATTCTTCCTTCGGCTGTTATAGTTACCATGCACCGGAAGAGTTGCAGCTTGACGACCTGATTCGAGCTGTTTAGAAGAGAAAGTTATTGAGAAGTCATACAGTTTTATCCGTTATTCTGATTATGCATATTCGCCTCCATGTGTACATTGGGAAGCAGGGCTACAATTCATACTTCACTTGATTGACCTTGACCTTAGCTCCTGGTCCACAGTCCGCTCTTCAGCTGTGGCAATAACCACTCTGCTGTGTTTGCCCTTAATATACGAGGTCATGTTGATTCATTTTTTTCGGGAAAGCTCCACGGCTGTTAGCTTGCTTGGAGTTTCGTTCTAGCGCTTGTCACGTAATACGTACACTGCAATCGATCAAGCCTTAGCATGTTGTGTGGTTGATAAATGGATACAGAGAGCCTTCGTCCCTCAGACAAGCCTTAAGCCCACTGGCAAGGATACCGACTTCATGTTCAACCGATTGTTGGACAAAGAAGTGCGGCAATGCATGACAAGTAAGGACAACATCAGCGGTGTCGGAACATTTTCGTGTTTACTTTATGCTTACGATGTTTACTGTGTACCCCATTCGCGAGTTCTAATTCTCATTGCAGACCGCGTTGTAGGGGATAAGGTGGTTACTTTTCCTCCGTTATTGATCTAGAGTGACGGGTCAAACAAGTCCATCACCACGGACCCGGATTTTTCGCGTCAGAATGTTTGAGTTGCCGCGTAAAGATGCCGCGCTTGGTATGTTAGGTTCTCATTTTTCCAACAGTCGATGACACTAAAGCTTTGCACACACCCCATCCTACTAGTTCAGTCTGACAACAGTTCGGAAAATAAGTGGGGAATTTCGGTCATGTCAATGAGATGATCCTGTTTCTAGAAAATGATTCTTCTCGGCTTTTGAGCATAGGTGAACCTCACTTGCAGGAAGAAATCCTGATCGAAATTAACCTTAATCTTGCATTAACGTGCGTTACCTCACGTTGTTTTGGAGGAAGATTCCCTGCAGAGAATAGTGAGCTAGGTTGGGTTTTACGTTTCAAACAAGGATTCTTTTTTAATACATAAACCAAAGCGGCCAATTGAATGATACATCAAATAATAATGGGGAGAACTCCCAAGAGACTAAATAAAATCCTACAAAGTCGTCCTATCCTTTTTATCGTGAACACATTTGGGACGCCGTTTTGCCACCGTATTCTAAATCATATATGTATTGCTCTTTCTTGGCTCAATGGTCATCCTTTTTATCTTCATCCGGTGGCTCATTGATTTAGGCGCGAATTCACTGGCCGGAATTTCCGTCGTTCAAATCCAGCCTCTGCATCTCAGCTGCTTCTGTGTGAGTTTGGGTAACCTGGAAATATCTCAGCCCTCGTGTTTCCTTCGGGTGGTATGGCAGCTAGGTAACGGGCGTTACAACTGAACTATTATTATCGGATTTCCTAAACTTTGCGCATACTTTGTCAGAGAGGAACTGAGTATTAACATTCACACGTCTTAACGGGTTGATTGTCCCTTTGCTATTATGATTCCAATCAAATATTTCTATTTCGTACCTCTATTCACCGCTTTGTTTTCTAGATACTACTTTTGTATCTCTCGGACTTCGGAACTGTCTGCAATTTTTAGTTTTTCCACTAGCATACGTCCTTTCACGTCATTACGTCTGTTCTTCATATTATATGCGAAAGCGTAACCACAGATAAACGAACTACCTGATGTCAGCGTCCTTGTGTGAACTGTTTTGACTCAACTTGGATCGTTGAAATTGATCCGATGAGAAACATGACCAAGTGCAACGTTCTCTTTCTCCTAATCAGCCTATTAGCAGTAAATATGGGTGAGTTATTCGGCCAGTGAATCTTTTTAAGCGAGTTGGGTGGACGGAAATAAAGTCAAACGGATTTGAAGCTGCGGTCAGCCTGATTAACTTGGGGGTGATATCAGTGGGACTGCTCAGCTCCCTATATATTGAATGTCAATGTTCTCTTCAAGTATTGTTCGTTACCTCGTGAAAAATACGGCTTGAGATTCTTGATGTATCTAAAAACTCACCTGAACACCCCGGTTACTGCGGTGTTTCCTAACGGGCTCTGCAGACCAATTCTCAACGCAAATGAGCCCTGCTGTACCCCATTCGTTCTGGTCCATTTCTGATCAGGCGTGCTCTTCTTTGTTCTCTCTCACCGCGTTTGTTCAACATATTCAGCGAGTATCATTTTTTCTTGCATAAACCCTCTTAATCGCATTCAAAGATACGGAAAGATTTATTTTGGGGCACCCTGTAGTGCATTTAAAAGGAGAAGTTGGTTAGTGTTTGTAATTTCGACCGGACAGAGCGCTGACTTAGACTAAGTGGATCTATCCTAAGTAGCATAACCAACTTCTAGACCCCTTATTCTATGGTACTATGGACAAACAATTAGCCGGATTAAGTACAGGGAATCTGAGTCCTTCGCTTTTCCGGGGTCAAAGATAACAGTCAAATGATCCGCCAATTCGCCTCTGTGGCCTCGAGTCATTACAAGTCACGACTCAGTGGGGTCTGAACTTACGGCAGCGAAGCTTCGGTGTTGAACACCAATATCATGCCGTCGATGATGATGATGATGATGATGAGAGATAAAGTGGGTACAAAAGCAACCACTACCAATCACGGGTGAGCTACTCTACTTATACTGGGAGCAAATCAAACTATAGCATGTGCGCGAACTCGAGAACAGATGGACAAACGAGATTTCAAGGGATTGGAACAAATTTGGCCCAGATAAAAATAGAAGCTACAGTATCTGTAGGTGAAATATCACGAAGTCGGACCATAATCTGCTTCTCCTTGAACATAGAGATCTAGGCATCACCGAGTGCACGGATGTATTCATACATGGCAAATATCAAGTATCGGTCGATGTATTTGGTGTCATTTGACTCGAGTGAACACATATTAATCTTACTCTCCCCATAAAGCGATCAGAAGGCTTGTGTAGCTACTGTCGCGATTTTCTTCATCAGCTTTAACTTACCATTGCGTGGAAAACACGAATCCCTGGTTGTTGGTCTATCGCAAGTCATTTGCCAAGCTCGTCGAACGGATCAACAGTCACTCGATCAACCACCAACGCTTTTCATTTATTAGTTTTCCATACACAGATTGGGACTTATCAAAATATTTATTGCCTACACTGACTCCCACCTGCAAACCCTTGTTCTTTTATCAGAGCGATTAGTCAACATCGGACAACTTTCACACATCCCCTCCCTAGTTTCAACGAATAATTTTTCAGACACAAAAATGTCAGTTGACATGAGGTTAAGCCTAAAGAAAACCGTGTAGCGTGACCTTCACTCAGAGACTTTAATCGCGTTGGTTACCTGCTGCGTACGCCAAAGTGCGTTGTGGATTCATGCAATCGGTAGGACTGTTGTTCAAGAATTACGGAATTGAAGATCTCACCGTAACAACTGATCCATGGCACCTGGGACCCCAGGCAGCATCTATCTACGAACGGATGTACACCGTCCTCGTCACTCTACGGCAATCCGCTTATCAAATCGAAATTCACATATAGTTACTTTTTTTCACAACCAGTTCTCTTGCTACGTATTCTCATGGTTTTAAGTCCTATTCGTGTATGTTGTAGCTTTCTTCGTTTTTCAACCTTTTTTACCTATTCCGATGGTAGTTGTAGCGACATCTACGATGACTCTTGCCAGCTGTAGCCCTCAAAGCATCCGTACTCTACCATTGCCACACGCTCGCTCCTGTCCACGTGACTGTCTGGACAGTGGATTGATGAGTCATTCACATCGGCAATCCGAAACATCCAGCCATCTGCGGAGATTCACAGTAGCCACATGGCGGTATGTGGGTGTGTGCACAAAGCCACAGGTTGCTAATTCACCTAGCCCTACGTCCTTCAGTTAGTGAATTGGGATGTGACCACTGAATAGGACTGTGGAGCATTTCAACCGGAACGCGATAGTCCACCGTGATAAAGTCACTTAGAAAATGTTGTGCTTAAAATGTGATCTTTTATGGTCACTGTTTATCGGGTTATCCTTTTCACAATAAATCCTGATTTAGGGACTGCGCTTTGGCGATGTGGACCACCCTCTTCTGTGTGCATCAGCATCTTGTCACCAGTGGTAAACTGAATTGTACTGCCTTTGATATCGGTCTGAGGTGCCTACCGACTCAATTATTTGACAAAACCTACTCTTAGACACGCATTTCAGTAATGTTCTACCCGTTGCAACAAGGACAATTTCTTCCTCTGTCCGTTTTTAAAGTACCTTGGTTCTCCATCCACTCTAAACATCACTTTTTCAGGCCCACGGCTTCGGTTACCCTGAAGTTGAGTTTCCCCGTTAATATTTCGCTACATTTTCTTACTTATAGGCGAATACGGGTTGGAGATATATGCGAACGAGCCTGCTGAGGGTGATACTTATACCCATATGTGTCAATACCTTGTGCATTACGAGGCTCCTCCAGGATGGGATCCGACTCCTCGGTTGACCGCTTCTGGTGCTGACGCTGGTCCATCTCCCGAGGCAATCAAAGCACGGGGGTCTTCGGAGGCTACTGGAGATAGGGCTTTTGGTCGTCTGGCTGCTGCTTCAAAGTGGCCTGTGGATCTTTCTTCTCCCCTGCGAGAAATGTATGACTACGAGATGCATGCACCTTCTATGGGAGTTCTACCAAGACCGTATGCCGAGTCACAATATACGGAGGTGAGTAGTAGTAGTAGTACTGAAAAGAGGAAAGGCCTTCGTTGCATGCCTTATTAGTAGTATCCGCCGTTACGGTAGTGGTGGAACTATTGGTGTGGACCCTCCAGTTATGTCTACATTTGTCCCTTATTTACCAACCGGATGTTTTTCGCATCATATGTATCGTGATTTCTGTGACGTTTGTGTCCTACCCGAGTTAGTTCGTCTAATTCGACGGCAGTCCTTTTTTATCCCTTACCCTGAATGAATTACTTGTTCCGCACAGCTTTTTGTGCACGTAACCGTTCGTTTGTTCCACTGTTTTGTATCTGATTTCACTCTCACACAAATACATCGTATTACTGTCATACCTTCATATGGGCGAGTGCTATACTAGGGGTGAAAAGAGTAACGCTTGCTAAGCGATCAAAAGGAATTCGACCTCGTATTCGAGTACTATCGAAACAAGTACGTCTGAGCACCGTATTTAAGAAGTGTGTCGAAATATTGGGTGACTTTATTAGTTGCTGGTCGGGTGCGAACTGATGATGTCTCCTCGTATGGTGACGAAACGTTTGCAAGTCAGTTGCCAAGCTCGGCGAACAGATCAACAGCCGCCTGATATTTGAGAAGTTTTTTGACGATGCTGGTCCAGTTTGCTTACCGTTTTTTTGAGGCTCAGCATCATTTGAAGCTTTGCCAAGCACAAGACCCGGTCACCGGGTCTTGCGCACCGTGTCCCGAAGCAGGTTTTTTTTCGATGTTTCCGCCTGTTAGCTTGGCGCCAAATTATCGAGTACCAGTGTGTGTTGAAAATGCTACGTGTGATTATCACAGGTTGCGCGAGAAATAAACCAAATCTGATGTGCACTCATACATCAAATTGTAGATAGGTAGGTAGATGACTAGTTGGTTGAAACCTGTCTTACTTGTTTTTGTGATAATGACGTTTATTTTAATGCTAGTTATGACGCGCACCTTCTAGGTAAGTTAAATTGGACTATTCAGGCCGTCTAATCCGGTGCGTTGTATGGGTCAGGTGGAAAGCGATCTGTTAGTCACGTTGTTCTCTCCTGCGATTACAAAACAAAGTGACAGATGCATAATAATTATTCGGACCAGCTGACTAATAGCACACCGCATATTATCTGCAGGATGTCGAAAGAAATGTTGGCGAAGTATGGTTTTTCTCGCGAGCGCACTTACTATGGATGTAAATCTTTCGTTGTGCGGTGATGGAACCCTATTTTGGGAGTGAAAAAAAGTTCGTCGGAAACTCTATTCTCTGAAGGACTACAGTTTGGCGAAACAATTATTATAGAAAAACAGCCTTCTTATAGGTTTGGTTTCGGTCATCGGCAATGCGTTAGGGATGGCCTTCCGCAATCCGTGATTCAGTCATTTCGGTTTATGATCTCGTATTCCGCCCGACAAATGCCTCATCTTATGACCGACACACAACCTCCACCACGAGCACATAGAAGATTGTACGCAAAACAGGCTACTGACATTTTCATCCTGCAGCTGGAAAATGGCAGCAGAGTTGAAACTAAGAATCAGACACAAAATGGCAGCTTTACGGGTTGAAGCAATGTAATGGGATGTATCCTCGTGTTATCTCTGCAAGAACTAATTCTCTTTGAAATGGCATATTGCTGTGAACACGCTTTTTTTAGCTGATAATGGGTTTCTGTTTGTTTTAGACACTGCATCGTTTTGGTTATAGATCGTTCAATATTTTTATGGAGATTCGATCCTGTAAGTGAAACTGCCCAGCACTTTACAGCTGTTTCGATTTTAGGGATCATCAACAGTGCCAATTTCGCAAAACTCTATTGGGTTTCGAACTCGCGACCTGTCGGCTGGTAGTCTGAACACTTGATCTTTCAAGATGGCTATTTTGCTTGTTCTAGGAGAAGTTGAGGAGAGCATATCTTCATTATCTGCTTTTTAAAACACTGCTTGATTTCTCCTCTAGCTAATTGAAAAAAACTTATTCGAACAGATTTACTGACTTGCCAAAGTCGGTTTTCCTTTGCAGAGTTTCACCTCGCCTCATGACGCTGAAATCCAAAACGTATAATGAGTTTGATGACTGATGTACCCAGAATGTCATCGTTGAAGATTGGTATCATAGTGACGAAGCAAAATGATCCAGTATAAGTTCCTTGGTTCCAATTTCCGGAACCTATGGGTTCCAGAAAGTCGAACTCCAGAATAATTTTGAAAAGTCTTGGGTAGTTGCTCGATGTGGTTTCTTAGCATCTTGAATCCACGAAGTTTCTGTTGAGTATATTGTTCACGTAGTTGTAGTTGCTTCTAGTCAGTGGGTCTCTTTTATCTCCAGTGAGCGAGAAGCGTTTTCCACCTTTTTTTCCGCATAACTGTAGCACAAGCCTCGGTGCCTAGTGGCTGCTCCCTATCACAAACGTGTAACCAATAGTCATCGTGTCTTTGGACAAAGGCGGTGACAGAATCAACAACTTCAACACAACGCGATTGTGCCACTTCAGTTTTAGTGACGCCTATTTGTTACCAAGTTAACCTATGCATTCCAATACGGTCAACAGTCCTGAACACAGTCTGTTCGGTAACAACTGGCTGCCACGTGACAAGTCTGCTTCTATGGTTGATTAGAAGAGGGTGAGCGCAAAATAACTCGCTTGTATTTGAACGGTTTTCGGTATGGTCGCAGTTGTCATCTTTCAGCATCGGTACTCTGAATGGCTATAGAATGTCAGTCAGCTATATCATTGTCTAGACCGAGTCTGCCAATCTGAGCACCCATGTCCCCGGCGAATACCAGCATGTCTGTGCCGAGTACCCATGAAATTGAATCTTTCTCATCGCCATGACTGCATTTGATTGGAGCGTATGCAACCTCAGAAAAATAGGCTATATTCCCATGTATCTTTGAGAATCTAAAGGTATGGTCAGATTGTGAGGCACAAATCTGCTGTTAATCGGAAACCAATAAAATTGTGCGGACTTTGCGAAAATGCTTAGTGCAAATCATACCACGATCTAGTCTGTAACTTCCGCTCCGCACAACATTAGTTTGTGCAGTTTTCTTGAGTCAGGCTTCGAAGACTGTAGTGTAAGTTCTATATTGGCTTTGTCTAACCCGCGATATATGGCACACTTAAGTTCAGGGATTCAAGTTTCCGTGCCATCGCCACTTGTTGCTATGCTTACATCAATGCTGGCGCACTTCAAGGCTGTAAGTTGAGTGCGATTTGGAGACCCAGAATGAGGTTTCCAGTCGGTGTCAGAGGTTGTGAAGGCTTCAACGACGTGTTAAGGGACGTAGATCGACTATTGATTGTGCCTCGCTGATCAAAACTCCGAGAGTTGGTCGGACGCAATGAAGGGGGCAGACTGAGATCGAGGATGCTTAACCAAACCGTATAAGTGGTTGAAGATTTGGGAGTGTTATCTGACAGCGCCTGCGCAGCCAATACGGTCCAGTGAGATCTGGCGTAGAGGCTAAAGATGCAATTCAATTTCATGTAATTGATTTGGGCAACTTGCTTCCCGGACGGCTAAACGATGAAGGTATTCATTTGCCCTAGAGGAATTTCCGTAAATCATTTGGTCGATTAGTACTTGATGCGCAACACCGGAGTATGGTCTTCACCCTCGGCTGAGTGCTTGTGCTTTTGGTCTTACGCTTTTCAAATGGAGGTAAGTAATCCTGGACGCCCGGTGTACTCTAGTCTCATGTTCGCCGGCCAGCTGCAGTGGTTCAGCTTTGTCGTCCCTAAACCACGTTGTAAAATGCCTACTACGTCGTCTTGAATGGTTTAACCACTTCTCCGAGATAGGCATCCATTTGACTATCAGTTCGGATCTCCGCTTCGCCCTAATCCGGAGGAAACAATCACGAGAAGCTAGTGGATAGGAATGAACAGAGGCTGCGCTGTCACATAGCTTATGGATGCATCTCGGGGGGAGTATAGGGTGGATACGTCCGTTTATCATGATACATACTCCCGATGGTATCCGATGGAATCTGAATTTACTAGTCTCGTTTGTATCTGATTACGTAGTTGGTAACGGTGTCTGTGATTTGCTGTTTCCTTGTTCATAAAGTAGGAAGCACATCACCTATTCTTTGTGTGGTTTTGGAAAAAAGTGGCTTCGTTACACAACCGGTCGCGGCTGTCCACCGAATCAGATGACATGTACACTGGTTTTTATTGTCTGACGACATGTTTGCCGCTTGCTTGGTGTACTTCCACCGCGTGGACTTTAGGCCCTATTACATTAGAAAATATGTGAAACTTAATGCTTGCGAAACGAACCCGATATAGTTTTAGTATTTTTATGGAAATCCGCCCCGACATTTGTGTGCCACGAATCCCCGTCATTCACCAATTCAAACAGTTCCTTTATTATTACGGTTCAGAAGGTCAGAACTTTTTGTTCCTTAAACGATATGCCAAAATGAAGTTTGATGTATGTAGTGCTTCGTCCGAAATTAGCGTTTACTTTCTAGTTTGTCGCGCATCCAGGTTAAATCGCAGTTGTGACTCAAATATTCTAGTGGCTTAACCATCTGTTCATCCCGCATGCTCGTTTTCCTTCTTCAGCCCGCGAAATACAGGAGTTCCCGTCACTTTTCACCTGCGCTCAATGTTCCATCGAACGGAGGAAGTCCTCGTCTCGCATATGTGTCACCTGATTCTGGATCAACCTCTCGCCACGTTCCCTCTGCTCAACGAGAGGAGGTTGCCGATCTCTCCAGATCAGTTGCTACGATCCATCTTTCTAAAGTGAGTGGAAAGTTAATCTTCAGCGGGCTTTCTTAGATTCATGTAAATGGGATTGTGTTTACGTGCTGGTCTATTGTATTATATTGTATTGTATTGTTTTGTTTTGTTTTATACTAGACTTATTGTCTTCTACGTCTAAACGAGAATAGGATGTCTATTCCTCTCAAATCGAGAAATCATCATCAGGTGTAAGAACCGCGTGCTTACCGTACAGTGGTTCTAGCTGCCACAGTTTCTTTCAGTACCGTTGTGTCCATTGGTCATAGCGAGACTGCTGGGTGGTGCATTAGTGGTATTGTGTGGGGGCAACACAAGACAAATCAACTCTGAATTTCCCTGAATGCACTGGGTTCAGATTCTGAACTTTTGGACTGACCTTAATAGAGCTGGTATCTCCTAGTGTTGTGAAAAACGTCGCTCACTTTGTAGCTAAAGAGTCATTGATAACGGTCGGCCTCAGTTCAACATAATGTGATATGTCGTTAGTGTTTGGTTATCTTTGAGACCGCTGGCAATATCGGAGAGGCTATATTTCAACCCTTTATGCCCGAGAAATTAATTAGGTCCCATTCCTAATCAGCGTGTCTGTCTGACGACCGCAGCAACATTCAAAGTGGTCGGCTACGGGAAGCGTCCTCAAAGAAAACCCTACTGCCTGCTTCCTAGTGGGTCTGATTTTTAAGTTAGAGGTTAGGAGGAGGTTCCTCCAACAAAACATTACATCTTCCCACTGCCTTGTGTGTCAAACTTTTGAGCCACAGGCTCAAGATGGGGCACCTCAACCCCTTCCTCGACCTGGGCAACCGGGAATTATTATTTGCACAGGTCTTTAAGTTAGAGGTTAGGAGGAGGTTCCTCCAACAAAACATTACATCTTCCCACTGCCTTGTGTGTCAAACTTTTGAGCCACAGGCTCAAGATGGGGCACCTCAACCCCTTCCTCGACCTGGGCAACCGGGAATTATTATTTGCCCGCACAGGTCTTTGTCCACCGACGTTCTTCCTAAACCCCTTTCTACCATACAAGCGAACGCTGCTGGGTCATTTGACTGTCTGCACTCCGACTGATGTACCTCATGCTCCACATGCTCCACACTGACTGTCGATAATAAACAAAATAACACCTTGCGAAATCCACAAAATCCTTTCAACATAGGAGCTCTTAGCGTCCATACTCTATGTCAAACTGGCAAACAATTAACGTGTGTCCAGTGCCCACACCTCCCTAAAACTGATGTACGCTGCATCTCTGAAACACATGCAAAACCCAAACGTCTCAAAACGGCCTGTTTTGTAGTGTCGACTTATTCCCCAACGGGCTGCGGTTCTACCACTGATAAGAGTACTTTCTATAGAGAGATATCTGGACTCGTTCGTTCAGTGAGAATCACTGAGATTTTGGTCCTCACGGGTGATATGAATGCCCAGATTGGTCGTCTGAGCTACCTGGAATCACAACTGGGCGGTCGATTCGGAGTCGATGCTCGTCGAACAGGCAACGGACAGCGAGTCTTCCAGTGGTTATCATGAGCTGTTTATAGTCAGTACGAAATCTCATCCTAAACGTTTGCATATGGGCGAACGGAGTACAACCTCAGTCGCCCGTCGAAAAATAAGTGAAATATGAACTTCTCATAATTAAATGTGAGAAGGCACCAGCATCAGATGGTCTTTATTCAACCCTTTCCAAAGAAGGCAAAGAATCCCTGTTGACCCATCTAGCTGATCTCATTAGTGCAAAATGGGGTGAGTGTCTGGAGAATGAGGCACATCGACAGTTATTTCGCTCTTCAAAAACGGTACTTGGATGGTGTGTGAAGACCACCGTGGCATCAGCCCACTCACCTCAAATCATCGGTGAACGAAGTCATGGCAGGTATAGCCACTACAGTATGTTCGCGGTTTTTTACAGATGATGGTGATGAATATGCTGCGGCGGATTAATTTTTCTGTATCCGACTGGTTTCAGATAGCGGGAAACCCAGAAACTTCTATCTCATCAACAGTTCAGATCCCTAACGGTGCACAAACTGCTATGTGAATGCGTGCCGTTTTTTCTTAATTTTACATACGCACATGACCACTAATAATCACTTGATACAGCCTAAAGATTCCATCAGACTAACTTACCAAACTACATACACAAAATCAGTTGTGGAAACTGGTTTAGTGTGTAGTACTGGCCACTGAGATTGCGCGTTGCGGAGCACAAAATACCTGCTCTCTAAAATCCCTCACAATTCCAGAAGCTGGAGAAAGATTCAGCTATTATTCTGTATTAATTGATGGAAAATGCTGGTGGAAAGTGATCCAGCAATAACTGCACTGATTGTCTACCATACCTCTCAATTGTTTCCAGCAATTTTTCAATTGATTGGAATCACCTACGGATCGTATTTTCTGAAATTATTGAGTGAATAAGTTCGATTGGCGAAATCGGGTGCAAGCTGGGAGAACCATCGCGTTTTCAACACTAGATTCATAAGCCCCCCTATTCGTCTCTCGCTTCTGCCAGAGTTCAGCTTTCTCAGACATCGTTTATCGAACCACCCACCATTTATCTGATATCCGCCACAACGCATGTCGTCAACCCGATCTTCAGCCCGCACTTATCCGTAAATTTCGAATTACTTAGCACTGAAGAGGATGAGGCGGATATAAAATACTCTGAATGTCGACAATACAAAGACACGAATACGTGAGTTCGGAAGGCTAGTTTCTCCGGAACTGTTCTAGTCAATCAGTTGGAAAGATTAAGCCGTCTACTAGCTACTGCGGGGGAGTCGATTTATCAAATCGATCCTCAGCTCTGAATGAGCGTTGTCTGCTAGAGGAGAGGTTGAATCTCGCAGCAAGAAAGCCATAAGGGCAGTGGAGGTTATTCTTAGTGTTTAATTCGTGTTTCAGGAAATTCCCCCCGATGGAAGCAGAGAAATTGCTAGTGGAGTTGGGCACAGTCCTGAAGTTTCAACAATCGCGGACTTCAAATTTAGCGAGGAGCTTTAAACGCCTTTAAACACGTGAATTATATCATAATCACAAAGGCAGTTAAGGGTAAGGCCAGGTTTTCATGAGTAAGGGTGACTATATGCAAAAGGTTAGGCAACACTAAGCCGACGGACCTTACCGACAAATAGGCAGCGGGTAGACTATGTCAGTAATGAATAGGAGCAATTTTAAAGTCATGAGGGTATAAATCATCTGAAACAAGGCAATTGGTGTCGACTGTATCCATAAAGTGCAATCCCACCACGGCCTCATGTGCTTCCTAAAATTCACAAGGTGAATGTTCCCACAAGGTCAATAGTGAATGGCATAGTTTCACCACCACGTGAGCTGACCAGATTTCTGGCAGGTATCCTAGAACCACTTACGGACAAGTCATCCACACATGCAAAGTCCGTATGATTTTGTCTTAAAAAGGTAGCTAAGTTTCCGTTGGAGCTAGACAAACTGGTCATTTGTTCTCTTTCGATGTATACAATTGTTCCTATGATAGACCTTCTTGAAGTATCAAGGCGGTTGCTACTGAGAGACACATCTACACAAGAATGATCGCAACTCTCCGTAACCGAGATAATCGACGGCACCAAAATATACTTAAGCCTCGGTTACTTTTCTTAAACTCGGTTATGTACTCTCAAGTATGTTGTCTGACGATGGGGTCTCCGATTCTCTCCGATATGTATGTGGAAGACTCCGAACAGAAAGCTTTAGCCAGATTCAGGTGTCCACCGAGGTTTTTCTGGCGCTAGGTAGGTAACACGTTTGTTGTGAGGAGGCGCGATAAGGTTAAGGAATTCTGTCAATATCTTAACACTCACATTTAGTTTGGCCTGGAGGTAGACTCCATGTCAGGTGCACTGCCTTTCCTAGGTTGCATGACACACAAGAGTGATGGGAAGTTAGAAAGTACTGCTTACCAGAAACCAATAGACATTGTGCGGTCTCAAACTACTCAACAATATTCACTCGACCAAGAAGACCGCAGAGGGAGTCGACTGAACAACAGCACAAATTGAGATTAAAAAGAGACTTCAAGACAGCAGATACCCCGTGGGTCTAATTAGGCGGCATCTTAGACGGATATTGGCCCCAACACCAAGACCCAACAATGGGTGTGTCGGAACAGCAGTTATGCCACACAAAACAAGGGCATCTGAAATCATTAGAAGGATGTTGAATGTGACTAGGATTAGAGTAGCATTCCAGAAGGGGAAAGCTTTACGTTCAGTATCGGTTCAATTGAAGGATCGTCTCCCGGTTGATAGGACTGGGAACTATGTATACAAAGTGAACGTAGCGACCGCACGAACGTTTACATAGGTAGCAGCTAGAGAGTTGTATACCAGAATCAGTGAGGATAAGCGGTGTATGAACAGGCCACTCAGAAACGTAGAAATTGGGTGCTAGTTCAAGACTCGGCATTGGTGGGACATGCACTGGACACTGGGCACAATAAGTTTAGAAAATGCCGAAATTTTGGGACAGAGGTTACGATTCACACCAGGGCGGCTGGTGACCGAGGCGGTAGGGGTCGCTGAACACACAAGCGTAAATGCAATGGATGGCTTAGAACGGGCAAGTGTGTGATGAGTGGTTTTAGACGTGAACTTCCTGACCAGAAAGCCCATGGTTCGAACCCAACCTCAGCATCTCAATATCACCTATTTAGGCTTGGGTAAACTGGCAGTATCTTAGTCCTCGTGCTTTTTTAGGGTGGAATTGTAGATGGGCACCGAAAAAGTGTTACAGTTGAACAGCTGTTATTGTTATTGGTTTTAGATTAGCCGAGATGACACGAGGCGGTATGCGGTTATCACTGAAATATTCTGGGTCTGAAGTACAAAACCCAAGCAGAGCAAGGTCCGCTTAATCCCCCAACCCCAGTCCGATTGTCGTAGTACCACCTAAAAAAATGTAGACCAGCAGATTATCCTAACCACATCCAATAGGAATATTTTATGATGATGACCGGAAAAGCAATGCTATAAAATCCTGATTCAACATGATGACAACCCCCCTCACCAACCTATCATGGCCTTAGTCATTCACATTAACCAACAAACGAGACCACCTGACTGACATCCAATACTGCTAGTTGCAGAAAATCTCAGAGGCGGCTTCTCTGACTGTCTTAAAATTCGGTCAGCCTTATAACTTATTCACTTGGCCCGACGAAGCTTGGGTACCCAAAGTGAAACACGGCCCAGCAATAAAATTACTGCTTGTTTACCAAACCACTCTTAAACCGAAACCACATTGTTTTATTTGACCAGTTCAATCAATTCACACAGGTGCACGGAACGGTACTGTGTGGGGGCATTGGCACCTCATAGCCTGACCGTGCCAGTCGAAACGGTAGTCAGTCCTATATCCGCTCTGTGGCCAGAGCTCATAAACATCAACTACGCATAAGTGATGGTCATACCTTGACCAAATGAAAAGCCTCCAATAGAATGACGTACATCGATGGACACCAAACAGCTCCTGTTTCTCCTCTCTGCTCACAAGACCCTCAGCCAGTGATCGGAAGGTGAAGCTATAAAAAAGCTCCCATGAGAACTGACAAGAGACATATGCTGCGATGTTAAAAATTTTCTAATCTCTTCAGTTGCAAATCATGTAAATAAACAGTGGAAACATTCGTGAACGGACACTGATTAGCTGATTCCTGCAAGCTACCTGAAAAATGCCAGGATAACCAAACCGTTTGTTTTAACTGCGATTACCGTTGTTTTTCCTCTAATCAGCCTAAACAGTGGTCCTTGTCGGCCGTAGGTAAGCCATTCTTGTCGATTTCTCTCGAAGTCTTGGAAAGACTTTCGAAAAACTTGACGGAGTGGTTCCCTTCAACCTCGTTGACAAACAGTAGCGGAGAGGTATAATTGGATATCTAACACTCTTTAAAAACGGTCACAAAAATTTATAAATATGATGTGTAAAACTGCCTGGTATCCTCAACAGCAAGTTCCAAGGGACATGAGCATATGAAGTCTATGTATTATAATCAGGCTGCAGTAATGGATTTTTCCCGATCAGTGGAACAGTTACAATGAGATTAACAGCCTGCTCTGACTTCAGCATACTTTTGCATGTGTTTCACGTATTTCATGAAGCAGTGAGATCCTACTGACCACGTTGGGATTTGTCATCCCTCACTGAACCAACATCACGTTAATTTATGGTGGCATCCGAGGTACTTGTGGACCGATGGCTGGGTTGTTCCTTGGGCGTGGTAACCTTGTCGCCAGGCCTAGAGAACAACGCGACCCTCAATTGTGCCACCTGAGATGTCAACGTTCTACAATTCCTTTCTTGTGCAGTGATTTAATTTTCGCATGATTTTTGTCTTGTCCAGAGTGCTTTAAAGCCCACATTAAATAGCGTTATTCTCTCTAGCGTACCCTTCCTGCATATCGTCTAATCGAACGGATAGTGTCTTTGCCTTAGTAGTTAGCAGCTTGTAGTCTGTTGGTTTCGCTCAGGTACTGGATAATGAATCTGGACAACATTGTTTGGTCGGAAGTGAATCGGATACACACCATAATGATGCTGTCAGACGCAAAGGTGTTCCAGTTAGACCGCGATTCAACAAATCCGTCACGCTGTGCCGTACCACATTCCCGAGGGACAGCACTGAGTATGATATTCTGTTTCGATGTCAACCCTATATGCTGGGGGTATTTCAAGGAAGATCGCCACAACTGGGATATTGTTCGTTGTACGGTCGTGAAGCTCGATCGCTATTGGAGACTGAAGGTATGATCCCACAAACATCCCAACGGCGGCCATCGTCAGGTTCTGAGAGGATCCATTCCGGGTTATCGACCGCTGAGTCCGGGTTATTTCCTGTGATTTCTAGTTCCATCCCCCCACTTTACTTGACAACCAGGTGTGAAATGACGGTGTGCATTCGGCACTCAAACCGAACTTCCCACGCCTTCAGCTTATCGCGTTGTCCTCTAGCTTGACGGTGCATCGGTGGTGCTGTACTGCGTTTTATCCGGGGTCGGTGCGGCCGTTTTTTGGTGTTCTTCCTCTGTTGGGTCTTTCCGAAAGTGGCCATTGGACTTCAGTTGGCAGCTTATCGGAATATTAGTAACTCGGGTGCGCTTATTCGTTATCAGACGGCAATTAATTTGTTCGCCGGGTTTGGCTGTCCGCTTTCAGCCAATCAGCCAAAGAAGCTGCAGTTTCCCATACAACGATGCCACGGTGAAGTTCCCAACAACATGACCGGTATTCTGTGTATGATTTCGCGTAACTGCAGGGTAGCCTGGCCTTGAATCAAAACACGTAGTCGTGTGACAGTTCAGTCCACAAGGCTATAGACTTTATACTGATTCATCGGACAGAAGCTCTATGGGTTGGGGGATTCGGATCATTCCTCGCTGTCAACTACTTGGCGAGGGTGCATCTGGCGTACTCTATGCATTAATCAACCTAGTTTTACACTTCGCTGGACACTAAACCGACTTTTCCACCAAAAAATATCACATATCACCGCTCCTCAAAGAACCTTCGCCCAGCTTGACTGCGACTTTAAAAGTGTAGCTGAATTATTCGTTTTCCACAATGTCCTCTCAGTTTTCATTGTCTCCCGATATCGTTAGTTGGTGTCGGTCCCTGGTGTACTCTCGTCTCACCGTCCCCTGATTGTATAGCGAAATAGGAACCAGTGTTCGTCTGCATCAATTTAACAGTGGAACTCGTTACATTTGCACCGTTTTGCTCGGATCAACATGTGATATCACACCGACTTCATCGAATTCTCTTCAAGTGATGGTGAATCCTTCTTGCTTATATTCACTCCATCTCCTGAGAAAAAAATTGGTGTAGCTGTTTGCTTCTCGTATAAACCAACTGGAATGTTGGGTGATTCTGGTGCCATTCAACTAAGTGTGGCGGTGTGTACGGTGTTTTTTCTTTTGTGGGGAACTCTTGTTTTATTCCAAGATCGTATCGTGTGCATTCTCAATGTTTACGAAGCTCTCTTTATTCTTTCTTTCCATTCCCGACCGGGCATACCGATCTTGTCAATCGAACTGTGAACCGCATAATATGGGATAAAATATATAGCCCCACACTGGCACCTCGAAACCCAACTGTGGACTTATTTTTGGCCAAGAGCCAGGTAAGATGTGTTTGTAACCGTTCCATCATTTTTATTACTCGAGCGCGTAAACTAGCTACCCGTACGAACCTGCAAAAGTTCCATCACCTCCCTTTTTGTTCGAACAGCCCGCTGTCCAGCGAATTCAGTCCTATAAGGGGCGAAGCATTTCATCGATTTTTGGACGTACTACCCGCGCATTCTTATTATTTTCTCATGGCTGGTGTTGATTTTTCTCCAAACTGTTTCGGGCCACTGTTTCACACTTCAAACCTTTACAGTTTTCCGTTGTTACCTTTTTTACCCTTACTGGGATCGATTGGTTTGTATAATAGTTTTAAAAGTTACTGGTCGCTCCCAAGTTTAAACTAACGGTGCCTATCTGCTGCTGTTCCATATGTTATACTGTCTCGTAACGACAAACACAGTGCACCAGTAGTCTTCACCGTTGGTTCAGTGCCTCAGTCGCTGGTTATCACACAAGGTAGAAGTGTAAATTAGTCGTTTCCTTGTGTTCTACCCCGGGTTCATTCCCCACTGAAGAGAATTCTTCATCACGTGAGCACAGCACTCCAGATTTTTCTTAGCTGCCCAAGGGACGTTCCTTCCTGTTGAAAAATGTTTTCAGACTCCAACAAGGGTCCGCCCGATTAGGGTCACTGAGCTGCATCACCACCAAAGTAGCTGCCTCACGTACTAGTTTTTTGTTTGCGGAACTTAGGATGGCGTATTTGACCAATATAAGAGAATGTCCCTGATATTCATCACGTTTTTTTTTAACTTAAGACGACGTTTGCAGACGTGTAGCCGTCAATATGTCATTTTCCGTTGATGCAGCTACTTCACATTTCGAATTTCCTGATTGACTTGTGAACTTCAATTTTTCTAACCTCGACTTTACATTATCTGTAAACTTGGCCTTTTCGTTTGGGCCACTTCTTTTCCTAAGTGATTGTCTTCACCTGGATTAAGCTGCGAACGTCTGAATTTCACATCCGGGCTATCATCTTGATGCACTTTTACCTTGAAGAAAAGCGTGATTAATGATTTTTAATAGCTTCTGGCGAGGTGGCTCAGTATTAAAGGCGCGAATTTACTGACCGGAAGGTCCGTGGTTCGGACCCGACCTCTGCCTCTCAACCTCCCCTGGGCAACCTGACAGTGTCCCAGCCCTCATGCTTCCTTCTGGTGGCATGGCAATTAGGCACCGAAAGCGTGCTACAGCTGAATGATTTTCATTACATTCTGCGTCCACCCCTAACTATTCACTCGTTAAAGAAATCGTTTTCTTGTGCACTGTTTGTGTCCATTCATCTGTTTCCATTCTCACATTTTGGACGCTTCACCTAATGCCGCCAATTCTTATTTTGGTAGCTTTTTTTCTGATTACTCTTTAGTCTTTCCTGGTTTAGGTTCTGTCTTTCCCTTCCACTAGTGTTACTATACACTGGAGAGAGATTGTATAAACTCTACCCATCTCTACCACCATTTGTTTCAGTTTAGATTTTTTTGATAAATTTCGTTTTTCTCGTCGATTGTTTCCATATTTGCAAGTCCCTAGACGACAGTGTTGAAGTTACTGGATTACAAGAATTCGGGGCATTAGATGTTGTACCCCACACGGCTTACCTTAGGGGGAATATTCTTCTTAATGATTCGAAGCATTTTTTGTTATGATGATATGTCACTGTCAGTAGCGAATTCCTGTGGTCATGCTTATCCGAGCCAGTTGCACTTCCCTCTTTGTGTTTCTCTCTCCCCTTATCTATACACTCCAAAACCGTTTGTTCACTATTTTTCATGGTCGGCTTAATCAATGATTAGACTTAATGAGGCCTGAGTTAAGGTTAAAAATGATGATGCTGTTGTCCTTTCGTATGAGAACCCAAATACCTATTGGGCAAAGGCAAAAGCAGATACCAGCGAACCGGGATTCTGGGTTTCGCTGGAGGGATCACTAATGGTTTTTATTTCCTTTTCTTTCGAGTACTGGTGCATAAAATGAGTCCGAGTAAGAAAGTGGTGAGTAGATCTCGTCAATGGGAATTTGTTGACAATTCCGCGAAGAAGTGCTACATTTGGTTTGTTATGCCCAAACTAACTGTACAAAAACACCCTCCTTTGTTATCATTGAGTTTCACTCCTGTCCCTTGGAAAATAAGCGAGGACTCATTGCGCATCTATGAAATTCACCTGATCGAATATTACGTTCCCCAAGCAATCTGTGATTTCACTCTTATACTTGTAGTATTTCTAGTATGCTACGGTTAAACAAAACTACGAATGACCCACGAGTGTCCAATCGAAGACTATTTTACTCACTTTCAGTGACTATTGATAAGTGACTTTTACCAAACTGGGGTGTGAGCTAGGGAGTTCCAGATGAACTTGTTCTTCGTCAACATGCTGACGTGTAGAAGGGATTTTAATGGCCTTCATGAAAACATTTAGGCTGCGGGGCACATTAGTTAATTTTTCATAGATATTAGTCGTTTTTCTTGCTGACATCTGATTGCCATCTTTATTTCCTCTGCTCGCATTTAAGCTAGCACATTCAGATTTTCAAAAGACCACCCAAAACACTTGTCTCCTTATTTTACGATTTCCATTTGTTCTTTGCTAGGCTGATACATGTGCATACATGTAATTAGAGAATGCGAGATCCCAATACAACCGGTCCGACTGAACCACAAAACATAGTAAAATTTTATTTGTGGCATCTCTCACCAGAGCTTACTCAAAGATTGCCGTTCTGCAGCATTTCCCACATACTTTTCTAACTTCTTACGTCTTGTCTAAACGCACCCGAGAGCACTAACCTAATTAGTCAATCTTCGGAAGATAATGATTGCGCCTCATTTAACCTCAATTGGCTGATGCGGTGCGCGTGGTCAGTCGTTACACATTTTCAACTGGTCCATTCATCTGGCAATTGAATATTTCCGAAAGGGAAAATGACTTTATCAGACGGTGCGGATGGAGATATTATTCTTCCATATTTCTGTGGAGAGTGGGGATCGTTACATGTCCTGGTGTATGGACCAATCGTGATTTTTGTTTCTGCCCCCTGCAAGTCCCGTTTTTGACTTTCTCGACTCTCACTGTTGAATAGAGGAGAACCTTTCTTTAAATATTATATGGGCACAAAAAGCACCATCAATCTTATTTCACCTTAAAAGCAAAAGTCAACTCCGGAGCACCTTTTGTTTGCACTTCGGAAAACCTCATGGTGAATATCCGATAGTTTTTTCGTCCCTATCCACGACTCAACTTTAAGGTGATATCAGTTCGATTTACCACGTCCGGACAATGGTGCAAGGGACAGTTTATGCGGGTTTACCTCGCGGTCCGTTGTGTTTTTCCAGACGTTAGAACCGGCCATGTCAACGGACTGTTTTTCCCCCTTGCAGCAAACTCACATTATAACACTCATCTTCTCAAAAGTCTCATTGGGACTGTGCTGCCGCGAACCCTATGCGTGGAATCAGGCTGAACGGGATCGGATTGAAAAATGTTGGGATGACAGCTTGTTTGTTAATATGTGGTAAAAGTCTACGAATTTGGATAACGAATGTGTCGAACACTCGTACGGTGACACCTGGTAAATGGTGTTTGCAACAGCAGGCGAAGAAACGGCTTGACAACCTCATCCTTGACAGTTCGACAGCGTGTGCAAACTCATGACTATATACTCGTGAACCTCAAAACAGGCTGGTTTTCACTGACATCGCGCATTCCCAGCTGTCGCCACGGTGATAAAGATTATCTCTTAGATGCTGGGGTGACTTTGGAAACAAACGAAACTGTTTGAAAATATGGACCTCATTCATAAAGACCAAGAAACTTGATCGCTTTGCAGTGCGGGACTTGTGATGTCCATACTGAAGCTTGCACGCATCCAACAGGTTGTAAAAGAACATGTCTCCGCCCTACAACCAAGGAAAAGCGAGGTTCATTGAGGTGGTTAAAAAAGCCGAGTCAGTTAGGATCCTTTCAACTTGGTTAAAAACAAAAAAAGCATGAGTCCAAACACTGAAACTCCTATACTGTCCTTGGGAGCATGGTACATGGCTTAAACCTATGTAAATTACCTCTGAATTTTGATGCCTGAGTTCCCTTGGGAATGTACAGATTCTAGTTTTACACATGAACCGCAAGTTTAGTTCTAATCGATCAATCCTTTCATGTTGCGCAAACCAGCTTCATCCTTATAGCATTCAGTTCCCAATTGGGGCGAGACAACGAAAACACTTAATGACTGACGAATTTGCCAAGGCATGACTGCAGCGTATTCACGGTGGTCCTGCTCCTGCTCGACCAAACGCGCCCTGTAGGTGGAGCGCATCGATCGGCTGATCCGGTGGTGAATCATCGATGATGGGCTTGTGAGATCGGATGCTACACCTGCGTTTGACCTGAAGGCTTTCGCACTCGCGCACAGCTTACTCTGGAATGTTTCAAGTCCGGATTGCCGGTTAGGAAATCCCGACACGCCCAAGGCTTCAGCGGATCGACCTGTCTGTTGGCATATCACGAGGCGAAGAAGTTTCAAATGCAACCCAATTGTCTTAGTGGGTGTGCGTGAGCAATCGAAATGCAAACCGAACGATCGGCCAGAGATCTAAGACAAATTCGTCCTGGATTGAAGAAACGTGCCACTGGAATATGCCCACCGTTGGACGTATTTCAAGCATTGGCTCTCCAATAGGACAATGACTACTGGAGACCCGGCGACAAACTCCTTCCTGTCGCAACCACTCTAGTTCAGCGCTGGATCCGACGCCTGGTAAAACTCTCTGTGCACACCGGAAACGTTAGTGACTCCAGAACGTCAGAGTAACGGGAGTTGCACAAACTGCTAGAATTGTCCGTGGGTTCTGCTTGTTTTTTATGCAGGTCTTTGGAAGTTATTGCCAACGTTGCACAAACTGCTAGAATTGTCCGTGGGTTCTGCTTGTTTTTTATGCAGGTCTTTGGAAGTATATTGCCAACCAAACCATCTGATATGCAGCAAACGACGTGTGACTTGGCTGAGAAGTAACAAGTGTTGTCTGCATCTCGACTGTGACCCGGGTTAGCGACAAGAAATGGCCAGCGGTTCTGTCAGTTGTAGGTCTTCAGTAGGGATTTCTTGTGAAACCAGTCTATGCTGAAAGCTGAGAAGTGCCGTACAGCTGTTTCCATCATTAGGAATCATCAGCAGTCCGCATCTCGCGAAACTCCAGGGTGTTTCGAATCCGTGACCGTGATGATGACGATATTAGGTTTATTCTACTACCCATCGACGACAATAGTTTACGCTTTGGGTTGCAGTTAGTACTGTTGATACCTTGAGACCGCTAGCAGATGACGTAATGGTTCTCATCGGACTACTACACAATCGATCGGTTCAAACTGATTAAATGATAGTAGTAGGTGTGAGTTGATTCCCGTCCAGAAAATAGTTCGCATATTTTTCCTCCAGAGTTCTGGTGTTAACTACCTCAATGAACCCCATCAAAACCAACGGGCATGTTGGTTAAATCAGGAGAGAGTGAGCTCACATATCATTCTCTCAGTAAGATTGTAATTTAATTTTTATTTCTACGATCACATTTGAATTGACGAATATACTGATTTTATAGTAGTATATCCAGAACTTTATCACAAAGCTCTAGAATTAATCGCACCCTACGAAAAGCTTTCATTCACTCCTGTAATGAGTGCGTATAAACCACGTCGCACTTACCTAGTGATGTGAAAATTTGTAGCTGACACGCCATGTGCACAATGACGAAAATGAGCAAAGATACGTTAAATTTGTAAGTGGATTTGTTCTCCTCATCTGAAGACCACACCAAGACAATGGTTGCGGGCCTTAAGAGTGTTGTTTCCTGGTGTTTATAGTGCATTATCCATCCTTTCTCACCTGGTAACGCCAAACGAAGCCACTCCATTCATTCCGATCACCGGACATCTCCCCTTATCCATGACCAAATCAGACGTGACCTGCCCAGTTGACTCTCCGCTTTAGTTCGGTTTACGGAACGCAGAAATGTTCTTCACGCCAGAGTTTTTCCACATTTTGTCTTCTAAATAGTGGCTGTTATCCCCAATTCGGGTTAATCATTCTCTATTTTGTGCCATATAAGCCGGATGCGAACACCTGTAGTCTGGTAAGCGTCAGTGTGGCATATTCGGCGGGGAGCCAATGGTATGTGAAGTTTACATTAGCTGTCACTCAGCTGCTACCCTTACCTAGTAACATATTTAAGTTTTTGCATCAGACAATGGCAGTGTAAAAAAGCGAACGGTACTAAGTGCACCGTGGCATTGGGGACTAGTGCTGTTTTTCATCCTACCATGCTGTGCACTGGATTTCTCCAAATGTATTGGTGCAACCGTTACATCGCTTCGCTGTCCGAGTTTCTGTTTTCGTATGTATGATGTGCTACTGTGTCGTCGATAGTCTGCATACGCATTTTGTGTATGACTGCTACCACCAAAGTCCCTTAACGTGGGGTGGTAGTAGCCGGGATCATTTATTCATCATCTGCTCTGTCTTCATTGAGCCCACAAAGTTATTGTTAGTTCCAACCAGTCCGGTCAGCAGTCACAACAGAGAGGTTTTATCCCTGTAACTTTTTCCACCGATTTATCCGTCATGGAACAGGTCGCGTTTATAAGAAATGCAAGGTTGTGTCTTTTGTGTTTCTGTATGCTGTAAATCTGTCCAGTGAATTGCTTACTTGGATTTGTCACAAGGTTATCATTACGAGTTTTGTTTTCCGTTGATAGTCGAAGTTGTGCTTCTGTTGTTCTCTTCCGTGTTAGATGAGTTGAATCCTAACTTGTTGCATTGTCCTGCACCTTCATAGGTTTGTCCTTCCAAGGCAGAGGTATGACAATGGGAGAGCCAGAGGACTGGACAGTAACAGACACTATGACCGCGTGCATACACTGTTTATCACTTAAATCCTTTGATTCGACCAAGCATTTCCCTTCGATATGAATCAATCTGATGATAGATACCTTCCGTGATTATCCTTCTTAAAACGGGTTTTTGTGTGTGAATAAACCAAGGCTTTAACGATGGATTAGGTCGAGAGCCCTCGCGTGTGATCACCCAGTTTTGAGTTGCTCAAGCCATTTTTACTCTTGAAATTCTGATTGCAAGCAACCAAATATCAACACTGTACCAAAAGCTGAGTTCCATTTCGGAACAAATATTTATCAAATCTGCCGCGGTTTTGATTAGCACCCCAACATTCAGCCGTGTAGCGCAATTTGATAAAATAGACTGATCTTTTCTTCAGAAGACGATCAGAACTTCATGTCGACTTTCCGGGTGTATGCTTTTAAATTATCACCAGATCGCCATCAATTGCCATCAACGTGAATCGGTTCGAAACTACCATTGATGTGAAATGTCGTTGCTGTTTTCATTGAATTTAATGAGTTCGCCAAATTCCTTAAGAGGCAATAACAGTTCCAAGCATCGTTAGTTTGGCGAGAATTCGATACACATACATGAATGTAATGAATTGTCGCCCCTGTCGGCGGTTAGATTTAGAATAAAAAATTCGGGCATCAGTCTATCGCTCACTACTTAATGTGTGCGAAACCTGGTCGCTACGCTTCTGGAAAAACGGAGTTTATAGATATCCAACTTGGGTTGCCTATAGGTCATATTGTTAGGTCCAACATCCGCAAAGATTTTATGGTTTATCAAAACTCCGTGCATATCCAGCAACCTTAATTGCAGTAGTTTGGACGTTTACGCCGAAAATCGGACGACGACTTTGTAACGAGGATCCTCAACACAGGTCCTTGTCTAGATTGACACTGTCTGTTTTCCAGTTGGACATCCATCAAGTTGATCTGTACTCTGCTACGGTATCCGACGTTGGACACAAGGCCAAAGTGCCTATCCTCATCCTGCCGTGTATCGTTGAGCATACACGGCCGGTTTACTGATATTCGTTGAGCCTACCTATCCACTTTTAGAAGCTAGTTCAACCCATCAGCTAAAGACATACACTGTAAGAGAACTGCCATATACAGACAATCGATTTTTGTGGGTTACGTGTATCAATAAAATCAGTTACTAACTTCAACTCATTTAGCCCATTTCGGCTTCGTTCCGGTGTACGATTCTTGGGTCTTCTTGCTTTGTGTGCTGTTCGTATCCTACCTGGTAGAATATTCGGTTTACTGATATTCGTTGAGCCTACCTATCCACTTTTAGAAGCTAGTTCAACCCATCAGCTAAAGACATACACTGTAAGAGAACTGCCATATACAGACAATCGATTTTTGTGGGTTGCGTGTATCAATAAAATCAGTTACTAACTTCAACTCATTTAGCCCATTTCGGCTTCGTTCCGGTGTACGACTCTTAGGTCTTCTTGCTTTGTGTGCTGTTCGTATCCTACTTGGTAGAATATTCAAAACTACTCTACATCTGTTGGCTGTTATTTACAACTTCCTCTCGTAGCGATAACATGAACAGGATTTTATTGCTCGTATTTATCTTTAGCAGTGCTCTAACAATACCAGAGTATCCGGGTAGTTTCCCCTCATTTTTTTCAGTGAATGCACATTCAACTGCACCATTCCACTTTGTTACATTAACATTTTCTCTCTTCTGGCACCCATCGATTGGCGACCACACCATCGGCCGTACTTTGCTTTGTCCTTTGTTTATGTGCGATCGGCGTGGAATTTTTTCGCCACTTAGCACAACTGCACATACCAGTGTGATCGATGGTGAATCAAATGAGATACTCATAGTGGAGAACGGCTCCGCTTAACTGGAATGATGATCTGCCATGTATTTACTTGGCTCCGAGTGGCCTAAGGCGATACCTGCCATTTCTGGCACCACTGTCCAGACGCATATTGAAATGAACCACAACGCACATATCCCCGCTTCAGGCGCAACTAGTCGTGGACATGGGGATTTGTTATCATTCCCTTATTATCATTCATCAGGAAATGTCTGCGTAATGGGCAAACCCTGCCTACCCGTCATTTACAGAGCAACTCAACAGCGAGCTCCTTTGTGATTCTTTGCATCTTTTTGATCTTCTCATATCGTTTCAGGACTGCCTTGACAAATCGCGTAACTCCAGAAAGCCTTGATTTCACGTCTTTTGAGTTCCACTTTCGATTAATTCAATGATATATCCAAACTTTCTCGGTTATCTTCGGACTTACCCTAAACTCCATTCATCTCTCAAGGATTAGAATATCACGAAGGAATCTTCGTGTGCTTTATGGTGGTGCTCAGTCATGTTCTTTTGTGCAAACTGATCAGAGTGACGATAGCGGTAACTAGGAAGTCTCTGCCATGTCACAAAAATTGGAAAAGTCCCCATGGAGGAAGGCTACCAGATTGGCAAGACAGTGCAGATTCACTCAGTTTGTATCTGTCCGATCTTAAGCTACCACTTTCCGGGCGTGGTCGGACTTCAGTGCTTCAGTGGTTCTGCGTGCTATACTAACCGGAGCTTAGTTGCCTGAGAATCACCTATGCCAGGTAGACCAAGTAGGAACCTGTAAACAGGAACAGGGGAACAGTTTGGATGTAATGTGCACTGTTCGCTGCGATGTAACCCGTGACTCGGAAACACAAGACCCCAAATCGGTCATAGACCCCAACGTACTTTGATTTATTGTGCTTCATTCTTCTGGTGTCTAGTGGTTTTTATAAGATTGCTCGCTGTGTGTTCGACTTAATAATTGTAATTACCCCAGGGCTGAGAGCGCCCCACTGGACCGGATTCCAGTACATGTTCGTTTTTGTGCTGTTCACCACCGCTCCACCAAGACAGATTGATTTGAATTCGCTAAATGGTTTTCTTTGTTGCGTGGGTCCACCACGTCCGATTTCAAACAAGACGGTTCCTTCTTCCCTTTTTTGTCGAGCTTCGTCGTTGATGTCGAGTGTTACATGTAAATGATGATGGCGAGATCAAAAGTCCCTCGACAGATTCGGGATCTTCAGTTCGTACGTGCGTATTTCATCATTTGATTGAAATTCACCTTTCTTAGCCGTCATGTTATATAAGATAGTACGTTAACCTTCATCAATATATTTTCTCCTGGTCATGGCAGTTTTATTTAGAGTTTCTGGTTTCCAAAGATCAAATGTTACAACTGACTAAAGCCATACCAAGGTTCTCTTTTTCCGTTGTAACTAAAACCTTTTTATGTAGGCGGGTTTATCAATTGTTCAACGGACTGTCCAATCATTTTAAAGATAAAGTCATCCGCCTACGTGCATGACTCCAGGTAGAGAGATTCACTCACTAGATACAAGTTCAAAATGTCTTTGCTGAAATCTGTCGAACTTCCTACACCAGTATATCCAATTTGAGCTCTTGAAGACCGTTTATTTCAATAAACTACTTTCCTCTTTCTGAAATCAAATTTGAGTTCTTATGCACATGAGTAATTCGGCCTTTAGTTCAAAAGCCTGACCGCAAGGCTGTGGTCTTTGGCGGGACATGCAAGAACACACATTTTTTAACCCACAACCTTGAGGTCCAGGAGACTTTGTTGGTCAGACCCCCAACCATTGACCAACCTGTTACGTGGTTGCCGGATGGGTACCACCCATATTAGCTCAATGGCATATAAACTGTCGTACCACTGTGAGGTGCATTCTCTTGGTAACAAAATATATCCATTTCTGTTCGTCCTGGTCTGTCTTCGGATACGGATCACAAAATGCGACTGATGAGTTTGCCGAGTGGATACTAGTCTGAATGTCAAACTGGCAGTCAAGTAATATGAGATCATTAGTTTTGGGAATGTACTGTGTTTTGACATTGGCAGCTAAAAAACATACCGACTGCCATTGAAAACTTTTCTCTGAATGCGGAGACGGAAACACCAGCCCAGTGCATGACAGTGTTAGCGCATTTCGTTCTGAAACCAATTTCAATATAAGTCCCAGTCCATATTTGACGATTAGCGTTTCAAGTTTCCACAAATGGCTCCGCATTGCACTACGGATTCAGAACTTCAGAATTTCTTTAACTGTCAGCTTTGTGTTAACCTTTTCTAGATCCATGTACTGTAATAGATCGCGAGATCGACCAGTTGGTTAGAGCTCGAATTTACTGACCGGAAGGTCTGTGGTTCGAACCCGACCGCCGCCTCTCGACTTCCCTTGTCTAGGCTTGGGCAACCTGACAGTATCCCAGCCCTCGTGCTTCCTTCGTGTGGCATGGCCGCTAGGCACCGAAAGGGTGATACAGCTGAACGATTTCGAATAGGTCACTGCTGTTAAGTATTTTGTTCTTTGTTGCGTTCAATGCCTTAAAATTTCGAGAGAAAGAAATAACCCTAACCTACCAGTGTTGCCTTTGAACAGTTAGTTGTCTGATGAAAATGCCGGTGACCAATTCCTTACCACTCGCCTTAGCAGCAAATTGCTCGTGTCAATCGTCTCTGTGGATGAGTTTGATAGAAAAGCAAATATTGTATGCTATTTCTCAATCGCACACTTAGCGAGCTATTAGGTTCGTGAAAGGATTTCACTGTCGCTTAAAAGTGCACAATAGCTTGTCAGCTGATTTGAATGCCGATTTTGAAAGCATATTTTCTGTGATATGCAGATTTTTCATATTTCTGTTTCGAAGTATTGAGAGGTTAGTGCATTTACTTCAAACCCCCGTAAGTCCAGCCCATAAATTAGCGTTTTGATAAACGGAAGAAGCGGGTCACCTGATCAGCAACCCGAGGGAATAGGCACCCATATTGCCTCGTAGCCCATTTTTGTCCAACTTCGATGTGTCGTCTTTCTCGAGGAACCCGATTCGAATGAATGGGCAGCTGATAAGTTGCCTGAGGGTCGACCGACGCGATGACAAGGCTGGCAGAGCATTCGCAAGACCATCTCCTTGCTGCGCATTGACTTGCGTGTATGTTTACACCAATGTGCAACTGCTCATCGCGCTACAACTCCGTTGGTTGTTCAAAGGGATAACGCTAGGCGGAAAAAGGGGAATCCGGTCTCTCCTCGGGGGTAGGCTCACACAATAGATCGTGGCTGTCGATGAGCGCTCCCATGAAAACTAGGTCAGCTTCCTGTTATCGGAGTGCTTCAACTTGGAAGGTTAGCATTACTTGTTTCTTCGTCGCGCAGTGTCCTTTGGCTTTGCGCCTAGCCAGCTTTGAACTGGTCCACGCGTGATCAGTTCGCGGTATGTCCTCCTTACTTCGGTTGTGAATCGTGTACCTAATTCTTTACTTTTCCGTTCACTTGTTTTGCCTGAGTCTCCGCTTTTGTCTTTCTTCAATGCAAGCTGGCATATAAAGAGCGTCATTTGACCTTTTCTAGGGAAGTTTTCTCCGTTAGTGTATTTCTGGAATGCCGTAGAGTAATTCAGTTTTTTTCACTCTCCGTATGCATTTACTGTTTCTGTGACGCTTAGTTATAGTGATGCAAACTACAAGGTGAATGCTGTGCACCGCACTTTCAGCGACGAATGAATACAGAACTTCCTTGTGGACAGGGACCATGTGAGAGCGGACTTTTTGATGTATACACAAGCGTACAACTATGCCACAGGAAAACTGTCAACATTTTCGAAATTTAATGAAGAGCCGCTGTGTGAACATTTGGGATAATGGGACTAATACTGTAATTTCAAGTCTAGAATACACTTGGTCCTCACAAACGATAGTAGCGATTGGGAGTCATTGAGCGGATGTGCCGATACCAGTTGCGTGTCCCATTGGTTAACGTTTTCACCACTCGCCCCCACCCATCACATAGTCACTCAGATTATCCCTAGAATGTCTACATGTTGACCGAACCAGGCAAACTATCATGTAGTACATAATGATGGCAGCACTCTGGTCATTTTCAGCAACCTAATCTCGAAAATATCAGCCTTTCAGATGGCGAACGAAAGGCCTTGACTTCCAATGAAGTTAACTTTGAATGATGGATGTAGATAAGTCTGTTATGTGGAAACCTTTGTTGGACGAAGTCAACTACTGTATGTGATATTTGAATTCAACAATTCCTGTACTTTCACCTTATTTTTAGTCAATATGCGCTTCGGAGGAAGTCGTAGACCCATGCATTCCATCATCGTACAAAACAGGCTCCCGGAATCTCTCGTCACACTGCACCTCGGTGGCTTAACTTTCGTAGATTTTTATCTCTAACTTCAGCACAGGGGCTCGATTTGTTCACGGGAACACCTCGGTGGCTTAACTTTCGTAGATTTTTATCTCTAACTTCAGCACAGGGGCTCGATTTGTTTCACGGGAAAACGCAGTCTGGAGTTCTTAATATAACCACATTCTATAGACGTAAGGATCAGTTTCGACCCTAGGAACATGAAGTATCAAGGAAAACTACCTCGATTTATGGTCTCTGTGGGAGTATGATTAGGAGAGAACCCATGCTTGTTTGCAGAACACCTCTCAATTGGAAACGTTTGTTAGCCCGATGCTAGCAGTGATTCGGTTCAATTTATCAGCAATAATCCATGTACCATGGGTGCATTGGTTCCAGCTTTCACAGTTTTGATCGCGGGAAGTCGGGGAAGTGGAAGATGCAATAAAGCATCGGTTATTTCGGAAACAGGGGAGCTACGCACTGACTGTGATAGCGCGATTGGGCCAATTCATTGGTGAGTTGAGTCATGGCATCTCCATCCAGGGAGGCGGCAGTTGCCGCACCGACTCAGTTTGCTGGTTTTACGATGCCGTACACTGTCCACCTCTCGGTCGCTTCCACTCAGCACAGAGCTTGGCGAAAGAGCTTTGCGAGGCAGACGGTCCTCTAGCATGCGGAGTGCTTGTCCTAAGTAGCGTTAAATATGAAGCGTGGGTAATCCGTCTAATATAGGAGAGTTTGTTCTTCCGAAAAACCCCTGGCATACCTCAGCATTGCTTTTTAACCTTTTTTCACTAAGTCTGACCAACTCTTGGGATACACTGTTAATCAAACACTGTCAACCTTCGTATGTCCTCTGCACGTACAAGGCCACGTTTTTTTATCCATAAAGCAGTATGGATCGCACTGCTATACTGTAAACTCTGCCTTTGATAGGTAAACTGACGCCGTATGTTAAATGTTATTTAACTTAGTTTGCATTTTAAATGATATTAGCCAAGAAGTGCAAAATCGTCCGCATACTCTATCCGTGAGGAATTTAACCCCCGACGTTTCAGAGGCAGACAAAGGAATTTCAAGCAGCACATCAATAACACAGTTGAGAGGAAAGGTGAGAGAGGGCAGCTTTGTCTTATGCCACTAAACCTGGTGAACTCTGGTGAAAACGTGCAATATAATAGTACCCGTCCTCAGGAGTTTCCATACAATGTCCTCATAGGAAAATAAATTTCGAGAGCAGATACTTGACCTTTAGACCCCGCTAAATTTTCTGACAATCGACAGGATCAAAAGTAGCTTTCATGTCCAGCAAAGCTAACAACATGGGACGTTAGAATGAGTAGCGCCGTTCAGGATATTGTCGATGCACCCTCGGTCAGGGCGGAACCTAGCTTGATTCTCAGGAATCTGTCTCTCCGGACAATCGATCGACCTGTCCAAAATAATTCCAGACAGCACTTTGGATGCCATGGATAACATGCTAATGCCACGATGTTTTTTCGCGTGATGCCCTTACGCTTTTTTTGAAGACTGGAATGACGGTCGGGGAGCTTCATTCCACTGGTGTTCTGTTTTCATTCCAAATCTTATTAAGTATGGCCGTCGGACTGTTCACCAGGAGCTCACCGCCTTTGAAGAGTGAGGGTTGCAGCCATTCGGGCCAGGCCCCTTGTCACGTTGGAGGATTGATATTTCATGCTGGATTTCTGTTGTTATTTCATTCAGATCAACTGAAATCTTCATGCCATCGCTCAAGACAACGATTTTTGGCTGAATTGCCGTTCCGTCCTTTTCACTTATAGTTTCGCTGACGCGTCTTCTTTTGATCGTTTGATCGAATTAGTTGAAATAGGGCGTATCTGTTGCCTGCAGCGAAAGGCTTCTCCATCTCCCGAGCCTTCGTAACCCACCAGCGTTCTCTGCCGTTTTTCATACTCTTGGTTATCCAGTGTTTGAGGAATCTGCGTGCGCTATCATAATCGCTAGTCACTGTTATGGCCTTTCAGGCAGCACTAAGATCTACTGATCCCGACGGTATCTAGTGTCCGTGTAGCCGAGTCCGATGACTTGGGCAAGCGGTTCAGAAAGCTGAGAACATACCTTCTTTATCTCCCTCCCATTTAACCTCCAGTTAATCTTCATCATCCAGATGACTACGTTTCCAGTAGCTTTCTAGCCAGATCAGCTTGACACTGTGGAGCTACTGGAACTTGTCGAAACCAGTGGATGGATTTGCTCTTCTTCGGCACTCGTGCTGTTGACGGAAAGCGAAAGGATAACCGGGCTCGCACAATTGTATGATTAGGGTCGAGTTGCCTACCCCAAAATTAACGGTTATTTTCAACTGAGGCTCTCCATCGGTAACCGACAAACCCCTAGTTGCGTACCCCAAAAGGAACGGTATTCTTTAAATGATAGTCTTCATCAGTAACTGAGGTCCTCCTGGTCCGATTTAGTCCACGGCTTTTTTGCGGTACGTAGCCTCCAACTAACTCAGTGTGAGCTTTAGGGATGGAGGTCCTTACTGACCAGGAACAGACGATGAATAGCACGCAACTGTAGCAGCCGCACCCTATTATCCTTACCCGGAGCATCGACTCCGAATCTCTTCCGAGCTTAATCGTCCAACTTTTACATCACCCGCCAGCATTACTGTATCCAACCTTCTTGCTGACCGAAGCCGTTTTAAAAGTTTTTTGACTGTTTTGAATAATATCTCAGTTGTCCCGGTCAACCGTTTGGTGATCAGAGTATGCCGTCTTTAGTTTCGACTTTCTCTAATCTGTCTTTTTTGGGCGGAAGGTGACGTCGAATTCATTGCAACACCAGAGCCTGGCCAAAGTGATGGCTTTCGGTTGGGTATCAGGAATTCTGGAAAAAAATTCTTAAAACCCCTGCCCGTATATCATTTTCTCCTAAAAATCCGAAGAAGTTTTCATACCTGGATGTTTGACTGATTCAAATCCTTTTTTGGTGCAGCATATAGCATCCCGACTGAACCACACTTTAAGCTTACTGATTTTGAGTCAAATGACATGAAATTCATAGAGAACACTGGCAAACTGTCAATCGTGCAACACCTATTCCCCGTTGGTATTGGTCCTTTTTATGGAAACTAGTTTGACATGTAAAACTTCGGAAGTCATTTTCGGTGGATTACTCTTTAACCGGACGATCATCACACAGTATGAATCAGATAAAAAGCTCCTCTATGGTTCAAAATCACAAACCTGCGCTCCATTCTGCGACTTGAAACGGAAAGACGCTGCTTCGGCCGTCCACAGACCAAATCAGTCTCACTGGCATTGGAGTGTTGGTCACAAGCGAGTGGAGGACAATCACCACCCGAAAGCCTTTTTCCTGCACATCTCCGAAAATGCTCTAAGATCGTGTGACCTTCGGGAAGCTTAGATCATAACGCTTACTTTAATCACACTGTTATATCCTTATAATAATAAGAAACTAGTATGTCTTTGTAATGTCCTGAGAACATCACAAACGAGATTTTCAGCTGGGTTCCAGGTGAGTTTCCCGAAAAACCAAATTAGTTTGCAAATGAGTGTATATTCGCTAGTAAGAAACTAGGTTTTTCAAACTTCCGACGTGGTGATCCCATTATATAACAGCCATTTGGGTTTCCAATGTGTACGCTTTGCTAGGATGGTGTACTAAACTGATTCCTACAGAGATATGACAGAACACATCTTTAATCACTCATATGCACTACTGCGTTTCTTCTCAATTTCTGTGTATCTGACCAACTCTGTGTTCGGCGGTATGCTGAGCAAGGCGCACAGCTTGCGTGTCAGATACGATTTGGCTTTCAACTACTTACAAGTAGGTAAATAGGCATAACAACTTTTGTCAGGCATCAGCCTCGCTGTCGCCGTCCACAGTTCCTGTGGACAATTGTGGTGTATTTTTCGCTGATCTCTATGTGATTAAGGGCCCCCTAAATGGACCTGACCCTACAAGTAATGATCCTCTTAAAAACTCCAGCCGTTCCCAGTATGCACCGTTTTCCAAGAGACCTACAGACGCGAATATTGTCCAGCATGACGGGAAGTACCTTTCTGCCTCTGGAAAGCTAAGGTATTGGAAAGCGAAGTTCTGCTTTGCTCAGTTGATGTGTATATTCTTGGTGCTCACTAATAAATTGCCAGCTGAGTATACCATACACAGGAGGTTGTTACGTTAGCCCTTTTGTAGCTTTTTAAGAAAGGCATTCAGAAAACACCGTTTAGCCTACGTGAAACTCAGTGGTAACTACTGGTGGGTTAGAGTATCATCAGATAATAATTAAAAACGAAGGTAATAGTTTGGGTCGGTTAACGAAGAAGCCAGGTCACCGTCGCTGGATATCTGCAAGCTGATTAACCAAACTTCAACTTTTAAATCGCAAGAATTTGGGCTAGTTTGTATTTCGTGAATCGATAGCTCACACGACCTTACTCATGTCAATTACTTTTCAGGAACCATCTACTGCATAGAGTCGAGCATGCAAACCTGGCGTTCTTCTTCAAAGGTCTCCATTTCCTTTTCTGTAGCTTGTCGGAAAGCCTCATGCGCGTAAACAGATGGGCGCGCCGCACCGAAGATCTACCTAAGCATCAGCTCTTCACCTCTTATTGGAGGGTTCAAGTATCCCAATAGGAATGCGCTGTTGAAAAATTAAAAAAATTGCGCTGACTCCTAATTAACGAAAGACACGGTATCTGATTTGCTTTAATGAACGTAGAATGAATCGTCCCCTGAACACTACATTGAGGTTTCAAAGATTATGTTCAGAATTACTCAGCTCCATAGCCTTTGTGGACCAGTTTTGCTCCATCATCTCGCTGCATGAACTGCTATGTCCACTCTCCTGTCCCTAGTCAGTTTGATTCCATCTTCCTGATCAACAAAATGCGATTCTTCTTGGAATCCAGAAGTGGAGAATATTGTCGGGAGTGGAGATTGATTTCTACCAGCTTGCATACAATTGTTAGCTGATTTACATACTGTTGGACCATGTTAGGGTAACCAGGACAGGACAAGTTGTCAATATTTCAACCTTGGTACATTAAGCAATAGTTGTTTAAAATTACTCCACACCCGTTGTTCTTCTCATATTGAAGGTGCTCAAAAAAACCGGTTATCGACATGGAATAAAGTGGTGCTGAGTGAAAATAAACAGAAAAATGATGCTCACATAAGTGAACGCGACCTTACTTGAATTGTTAGGCCTTCGCAAAAAGTTGGGACTGCGGCTCCCGGAGGTCTTGTCCTACAGGTGTACACAAACATAAAGATTAGCCTTCGAAATGCGATGACAGCGTCATCCAACTGACTTAAGAGACATCTGTGCACCACATTAGCGACTCCTCTAATAGGTAGGCTTTAGAACCAAACACATTCCACGTGCATTCCCATTGGAGATCGGTGTTCGAACATTCTCTTTTTAAGGAATTTCAGATGAGGGAAGATCGATTTTGAGTAATTAAGCGTTTTAGTGTGAATCCTCATGCTGATCAACTTCAACGATGTATGCTACCCGTTTCCATACCCCCTCCCAATCTGTAACTTTTATTTCGAGTATACTATCATTTGTTTCTGAAGAGCATGGTCTCAAACATAAAAAGTGAATGCAAGTGACGAATGCGAAAGGGTAACAGGATACTAATTTTCTAGACCTCGTGTCAGCAAGGCAGTCTAGTGGTCTAAGAAGTACGTACGTGCTTCTCCGACTTTAGACTTTGCACAAATTCCTTTGGCTTATCCCAAAATCAGTTCTGCCTCTGATTTTGACTCTTAACTAACCTAAAAACAATGCATTTGCGATGAGCGAAACCACCAGATCGATGTAGTCCGGTAGTATCCTCACTTAGGTTCTCCACTTGGCTGGATTCTAGATGGAATTAGATTCAACAGATAATCTGATAAATTGTGGCGGTATACTAGCGCAGGTTTCTGTACGCAGGCGAGATTTTCCCAGCGTAAACAAGCATGGATATTGAAACTAAAAAATAAAAAAGGCAATTTTGATGACAGCAACAATCTTCAGTTCTCTTGAAAATGTGGAACTGCACGAGTTATCGTGAGAATATTCCATAGTTCACTTCAACGTAAACCGATAGTACCATGTACTCCAACACGTTTTATTCTTCACTGTCTGAGATATGATGTTTCCTGAAGACAACCCATAGTGTCTTCCATCGTGAGTAGCGGTTGTTTCTACAGGGCGTATTCTGTCCGTTGTTTTCCACGTACCATCTCTTCCTCGTAAACCGCGGGTGAAATCGATTGTGCTTATTCGGTATGGCTTTGTGCGTGCTTTTACCGAAATACATAGGTCAATGCAACCATTTATTGAAGTGGTCTTCACACCAACAGTGACTTGGTCATTTGTCATACATGCAGAGCATGCGTGCACTAGGTATGATGTTGCTTTGCATTAAAATTCCAGCGTGGCTCAAACCAATGAGATGGGCAACTTATGGTTTGGGAGGAAACAAAGGCGTATATGAAATATTTCGGTACTCGGTGCCATCTGTCTCTGAAGAATAGGCTTACGTGTGCTTCCGACTAGGGGAATTGCGGGATATCCTTGTCAATCGTTACGAATGACCCTGTTAATTTTCCTCCAGATTGTCTGACTGATTACTTGAAGAGTGCTTGTGGTTGGCTCTTATTTGACCAGTTCCATTTTGTTTTGATATCCTCACCAGCGGGGTTTTTCTACGTAAATTGATGTAACCCGGGGCGAATCAAGCTCTCGTTTTCCACTCCGTCAGTGCAGTTAGACAAAGTGCATAATTCAGGGTTCAGATTACGTGTGTCCGAACTTATACGAGGACTTTTTATATCTATCCGTCCACTTCATCTAATTCTCGGTAGAGGAATTGCTACTGTGGAACAGTTTTACTATTCTGAGCGCGGTATTAGCACCTGGGATGAATACCCCTCTATTCGGGTCAACCTTTTCTCGCTTGTTTCTGTCTCGGTGGTTTCCAGATATTAGGGCAGTCCTTTTGACAGTTGCAAGCCGCAAGGACACCACACTTGAATGGTTGCGCTTCTTTGACAGCATATGACAGATTACTGGTAATCCGAATCGGATTATTTGAGGGATATTACGCTACACATGTTTGATAGTCTTCTGCCATAATGCAATTGTTGTATTAGTCTATTAACCCTGGAATTAATGATCTGATAGTAGTCTTGTCTACATTCGTTGTACTCTTACTCGGAAATTTACAGCTTTACGGTACGTAAAATGTTTAGTACACTAGGATCCGAAACGATAATACGTACCTAACGGGAGCTATGATACTTACGACTTTAAGCATATTTGTCAGCGTCGAACTAATCCTGATCGACTTACCAAGCCTATACCCGCGACCACCCTTTGACGAGGATTATTGTCTTTTGCAGATATTGACTTATTTATTGCCTTAAGTGGTAGCCACTGTTTTTTACAATTTTTATGTTCCTATTCCCGTCTGGTTAGGTAGCGCGAAATACATCTTTCAAGTAGCACTATCCCAGCCCTCTTGCTTCCTTTGGGTGGTATGACAGCTACGCACCGAAAGAGTGCAACAGCTTAACGATTAATTTTATTTATTTATTTATTGAGACTGCCAGAATCACGTTTGCTAATTTACGTCAATTATGGCGTCAGAGAAACAGATCACTGGGTCTCAAGTGTCGCGTGTACCAGGCCAGAGTAAGGGCTGTGTTGATGTGTGGTTGCGAGACAGATGATGTGAGATTTTCGACCACCCATGCTTCAGAAGCGTAGCTGGTATCGGATGATGTCAACAAATTTGCAAGGAGGTAATCAGAAAACGAGTATTTGGTTGTGCAGTGGATACTCCAATAACGAAAACCATCCATCACCACCAACTGCGATGGCTCGGCCAAGTGCTACGCATGCCGAAACACCGTCTACTGAGACCAGTGTTGTTTTCCGTGCCTCCTTCAGAATGGCCGAAACCGTGGGACAGACAATGTATGACTGCAGAAGGATGTCAAGGAGCTTACGAAGAGTTTATGTGTTGTTGGTGACGTACGCCTTCCAGGATGGGGTCTCCGTGACAATTCCTAGGCTTGGCTGGAAACATTGCAAGAAATTGCGACTAATCGATATGAGTGGTGTTCGCGTTGTCAGTTTATCTCTAGATTTTCTGATTGAGCGCTTAGGGGTGTAGGTACCTTAGAAGGCTTGCATTAGGTCAGCATTAGGTTCACTCACTCGTTTCCTTTTTTAATACTTAGGCTTCATGGCAGTATAGCATCATTGTCAACACTGATGTTCCTTCTTTAATGACTGGTGATGAATTTAATATATTTCTTGAATCAGAAGGCCAAACCCGGGCTTGCTGCATTTACTCATGCACACTTGGTTTCACGTGACGGGCTTTCACAGCTTCTTGTCTGTTTGTTCACCGAGCTTTCATCTGGTCTACTAGTGACAGTACAAGGATACCAAATCTTGTGCTAACCTATCAAAATTGTACTGTGCGAGTGCGCTGTGCGTGCACCCAACCTGAACGCGTGCATGGGTTACTGGTGTGATATTGTAATGGTTTTCTCCTGACCATCTTTTCTGCTGTAAAATGTCCAACCCGACGATGCGCAGAAATGTTGATCCTGATGTGATTACAGAAGCCTTTTCGAACCTGATGGATGATAAAGGTAACCTTCATTTGGACTTCCAACAAAATACATCGTGTAAGTCAGAAATAAGATTTCTCCCTCGGATTTAACGATTTTTCTACTTCCCCGTTGGATTGTGGTTCGTGTACAATGCTCGTAACCATTACAAGGTCATTCATTTTTCGCAATTACTTTGTTGAATCTGGAGGCGATTTTTTTCAAACGGCATATAAAAGCGCAGGAAAGTTGGACGTAATTCTTTCTGTAAATGCTTTACAAATATATTGCAACAGAAGAGTTGTAGCTATGCTGTGGCGCAATCTTCATCCACTTATCTTCGATTTTTGACTGCGATGTATGACATCTATCGCCCTGAAGTTTGATGGAAAACATCGGGTTTGTATTCAGTGAACCAGGGTCACCAATCGAAATTTCATGTGTCCATACCGTTTTTCGAACAGCCTACCTGTCATCGCCTAATATTTGTGCTCATAGGACACGTTTTGCAATGCATACATTTTGCACATCACTGACGTAGATATATTTGTGTTAAAAGCGCGGAACGTGTGCGCTTGGCCGTACATCAACGTGGACAATTATTTTAGATTTTCTTCAGTTGTTTTTTTGCCTTTAGTTATTAGGAATTATTTCTTAAGATGCTCTAACGCGACTAGTCACAGTTTCTTCGACTTATGCTTATTGGCTGTAAAAGCTAACGTCCTACTGTCTAAAGTAGCTGAGTTATTGGGGTTGGTAAACCGTACCTTGTGTTGATGAAATTATATGGGAACACAGGGTCCAAAAACTTATCGGAATCTCGCGACTCTTGGCTATTGTGCCACCCACCGTCCTCTATGCAGTCAAAACAGTGGCTGTTAACCTGGACTACGATATCAGTGAACTGGTAAATCGACACGAAACGTTCCCCATATGTGAATGTAATTATTTTTTTGTATGGTGGCAGCATATGGGTAGTCGTGGAAACACCGATCACCAAGTGCTGTCCTCAATATTCCGCATCGGATGCTTCCGCAAATGAAGGGCTGCCGAGCGTATTATAGATCCACATCGAATGGGATTTCATCCTTTATCCATTAACCGGCAATCGTGTGCTACTTGAGATATAAAGGATCTTTATGTCATCCTTCCTAGGCTTAGCCCGAAAATTCGTGTTTAGCAGGTTTCCGAAAAAAAACGAGGCAGTGAAGCATCGGTGTTAAACACGATGTCATGCCTGTCGATGATGATGATGATGATGATGATGATGATGA
>NW_008751682.1:175433-185485 GCF_000715545.1 Opisthorchis viverrini
TGATGATGATGATGATGATATGAATGATGATGATGATGATGATGATGATGATGATGAGGTTTCCGACAGGGAAATGTAAGCAAAATGCGGTCTTTCATCAAACGTGTGTGTGTGTAATTGACCCTAATGGATTGTTTCCACGATTTCGTTTAACACTGGTCTTGATTTGATTTGCGTCCTCATAATAATTCACTTACTTTCACAGCATTATTAGTATTTCAGTCAACAATTTTCGAAAAGGTGTCAGTTAGTTATTCTCCCCCTGGGACTGGTCAACCAAAGCCGTAATTCTCACCGCTGTATGGCATAGGCAAATGAAATCTTTCCGACCTAAGTGCTGTCTTCCCGGAAGCATGTCTCCCGGAAGGCATTGTATACCTCAATGCTCTTGGGAACACTTTGGAAGCAGCACTGTGTTGTGAGGTTATTCTTTGTTAAGGTTATATCGGATGTTCTTGCGATATTCGTGTTTCCTGCTCATCTATTGACTTTTTTTTCAAAACTAGCACCTTGGTTGATTAACTTGACATTCTAACGGTAACGATCAGGCGATAAGCACTATGTCTTTGTTCAGTATGAAATCGTATGGAACGTGGTTGTGCGCAGAACCAAAGGTTCCCCCTTCGTCTTATCTTGCATTGTGTTTTCCTTTCCTGAAGTTTTTGCTCATTTATTATGCCACCCTGTGCACACCAATTGGTCACAAATCTTGTGTGCTACAAACTGGTGCGGAAGAACGGTTTGACTTGCTAACTAAAGAAGCATAAAACTTTCAGGGAAATTCAGCAGAAATAAAGGACCATTAAATAGCAATATCACCAGCACTCGTTGTTCTCTTTGGTTTGTCGCATGTTCTATCTACACACTTGGTTTATTTGAGAACAACAATACTTGGTGCTCCCTTGTCGACCGTTCCGGAGAAAAACGGAGTTATAAATTTCCTGTGTATGCCTGATTTTCGACTAATACATCCTGATTTGCAGCAATCTGCACTGCACTAATCCCATTGAGTGAGTCCGACCATTCTTGATTAGTCGATCAATCCACTTTGGTTGTACGTTGCCTGCCAATTTTGTACGCATATGTGAGAAACAGTCCCGAACCTTTTCCTATGGTCTGAGATCCTTCTGATGCAGTAAATGGTTTCTACATTAATTGTCAAAGCTCATATTCAGGTCTCATATTGATCCTAACGAAAAAACGTGGAAAAATACTACTATGTCTAGTCGGTTCAATTGATTGTCCTTTCTTGTGTCGTGGGTGAATGTAAAACCTAGGCCTCTGTCCTTCTGCTCAATCTTCTCGTCGTCGTTTACGGACTGTTACGGTTGTCTAATTTCCAGTTCCTCCTCTAGCCCTATCTTTGTGAAAAGCCACCTGTCTGTTTCTGTACACTACGCGTTTCTAGTTAGTTTTGACCAGTATTGAAAAAATGAACCACGTCCGATGATGTCATCGATTTCCGTTCTCTCTTGTCGCCGGTCGACGCTTTTATCAGCTAAGCATGTGCAGCGATCTGTCTTCAACTTGTTAACTTCATAGTGAGCTCGCGTTATCGTGTCGCGGCATTGGAAACACTTGATCCAGGTGTATTGTGGATACTAGTGGCGGCTAAACGAACAAACTTTATTCCGTTTAGAGCTGCAACTGTGATCTCCGAGGCATAGTTGAAGTGACTGAGACCAATTCCCCTGTTTGTCCCCCAATCACCACTCCATATTTACCTTCAAAAACTAACTGAAGATGATTGGTATCCGCTCGATGCTTTCTGCAATTTTGGTTTAGCAATGCGCCCCATGTTTTGTAGGTGTATTGTTTGCGTGTGTACCGTCCACTTGGTTGTTGTTGGATTTCATGCTATTTAGCGTTCCCTTTAGGTTACCTCTTTTTTTATTGACTGGAGAAATATACATCATAGTGATCCTGTGGGTTAGCTTGTGCGGTGATATTTGTGTTTAGAGTAGTGTAAGCACCTTCGCTCTTCATCCCCTTCATACCGCGATGTCACCATGAAATTACGTTACCTGGCTTTTCTAGACCTCCTACTGCGTTGATTACCCGTTTGGAGGCGTGTATTGCTGGTACTCTAAATTGCATTACATCAACTCTCCGCCAGTTGGTCATTTTTTGCCGAATGTGTGCTACAACTTCCTGCATTGGTTCCTCCTTCGAATATTTCATGTCCTTCTTTTCATATCGTTCTGATCGATTAGTGGCCATAAGCTGATGTTTATACACTTGCCTAGCTGCAATTGGGTATGTATGTTTTTCCTGCGTTTATCATGGTAGGTGTTGATTGTTAGTTGTCCTACTTCACCTTAGACCGTTTGGGCTATGTTCACTTCCATTTTTTTGTCAACATTCATTTTACACATGTTTTTGTATCTGACTCCTCTTCCATTCAGGGACAATCCAAACGCAGTCAGCTTCCGACCGGCCGGGGTTTGGACCCCAAGCGCTTCATTATGGAGTGAGTCACTGCGCATGTTGTCTTTGTATGGTGGATTCAATTTCTGTTTACGTGATGGAGAGGTGTGCCTGCCTTTGGCTGATTAATACTGCCATGACTCAACACTTGCTGTACCTCACACATCCTCTGAAGCAAGTTATCTTGAGTGTGTGCCTGATGCTTTTGGCGGTATCTGTCACATCGGACCAGATCAGAGCTGGAGCTAGTTAATTTCGAGGTTTTGATGCGGTTCAGTTACCCAGCAAGATTTCTAAAAACCCCTAAGTTTCACGTGGTATGGGGTAATGTCTGTGGCATTTCAGCTGTCGTCCAGCAAGCAAAAGCTGAATGTTGATGTCCTGCCTCTAGCGTTCACCATTTGCACAGTGCACGATTGAGACTGGCAGATATTTAGAAGTCGCGCAATTTTTTTAAAATACAGAGTGCTAACTTGGTGGAATTTTCTAGCCTATTCGATTCGTAATAGTCTACATAAATATGCGATACGGGCGACCAGATGCGACACCGTAGCATTTGATGTAAGCTTCTTCCAACTACCGCTGCGTATACTGGATGTTGCTTGCGAATCCTTTCCGACAAGTATGGCACTACGACCAGTCCATTGTACCTTGAATGAACGCATACGAGAGTTAATGGTAGAGCTGGTGGCCGCAGTGCACATCCTATCAATTACCTTGCCGCTACCCCTAAACACGAACATGGGTTATTTTGTGCTTTTTCTGTTACAAGAAATCACTGCATGATCTGACTAACCCATGAAACTCTGGATTCTAGTGTTACGCATCCTTTGTTCGCTTTGGTTTTGGGGTACACCTTTATGCGTTGTACCGTTCCATGCGTCATTCGAATCATTCCTTGCGGAGCGACTTGTCGGCTTTCTGTTTTAAGTGTGAACATATGAAGTTCAATTTGTATCAGTTTTAAATTTTTGTCACATATCGGCGAGGGTGACAAAGCCAAGTCGTCGTTTTACATTTAACCGACGGTTTAACGTCGGTACACCGTTTTTTGAACGACTGTCAAGCAGTTTGCTTGGTACGGTTTATCACAGATTTTAAATGCAAAATTACATTCACATGTACTCGTTGTCAACCATTCTGTCTGTTTCACCATCCAAACAGCGAGTCGACTCACCTGGCCAGCACAGTGGCTCTTCTCATCCCGAACTGGACTCCGGTTGCAACGGCAATGGCAGCGGTAGGTTGATATTTTTATTCCGTCATATTTTACAATTTTTGTCTGTGCGTTTTTTTTACTGTTATTTGACACGTTCATTGCCACTGCCTCCTAACAAACAGGAACCTGTTTCCGCAGTTCTGCGATCCTAGTCTTAAGTCGACCGACCAAAAGTGAGTGTTTGTGGTGTTCCCAGCCCAGGTTACTTCCAAATATGTTCACCTTTAGGTAATTTAGTTTTCGCCATTGTTGCCCTTCATTTATGGACCGGGCTACTAATCACCCACATTCCTTCTGTGTGGCTGCGGATAGATGCAATTTCCTCCTTACGTTTACGGAGGGTTCGTTCTTTATGGGAATATTCGTTGCTCGCCTACTAACGTCTGTTGACTTCCGGTTTTTGTGTTAAAAGTTGAACGACGGGTGTATTTTCCTCTGCATGGAGCGGAATGTAGTTTTTGTGGAACAAATGTGTGTGCTTGTCGTGTTTTTTTCGACCACAAAAAATCCTGTTCTCGTTTGAAACCAATAATTCTGTTCAGTGCGCTGTCGGGTTGGTATGGAACGGTCTATCGATTTGGGTGTTCGTGGATTTGAAATCCGCATGTCTTCGCATAATGTCCGTTCCCGGGGTATCAAATTGCTCTGCTCAATGCATTGTTCTTATCAAGCACCTAGACCTCCTAGTATGAGAAATCTGACAGTTACGCAACAGCCCAGGAATACTTCTGTTTCATGACCACCATAATCACGCATTTCGGCTATCCGCTGTTTTGTCTTAGAGAAATGGCTGAAATTTCAGTTAGCCTTCCTCAGAAGAAAGAAATCAGAAGTGATCAAGGTTTTCTTCGAGCGAATGTAGACTTCGCTGAGCAAAACTGGTGGCCGAATCTAGGGTCTCTTTAAACAACCCATCGGTTTAACTGAATGCAGGTCACAGCTAACCAGTTGCTTGGCTCACGTGGTGAAGTAGTTACCGTCGTACAGGGCCATTTCAGCGACCCGTCTTAGAATCTCTGGTGGACGATTTCTGATCGAACGTCGACTCCCATAATTTGGCACGTCACAGAAATAAGGACCTGAAAGGTCTACTGAATGGTTGTTCGACTCTGTCGTAGCAGGCGTAGCAGCTTTGAGGCTAGTTGATTCAGTAGATGCATGGAACAACTGCTGAGTGGAGCCAGACACACAGGAGAATATTGTTTTTAGGCGAAATCCCGGAGATGGAAAGTTTGATGAGTTAAACATACGTTGATGTGTACTAATCAGATGTCCCAACGTTTGGAGTAATTCCACTCCAACGGTTTGGCCTGCGAAATAATGACTGTAATGTAACGTAACGTAACGTGCAATGTGCGTACTAATGACGACCAGACCAGCATACAATGGAAGATCGTTTCCGATTCGAAAGGAGATCAGTCCTTATTTTTACTTGGAAATTCTATGCGACTAATCGGATTTTACTTGGATTCTGTATAGAGAGGAAAAAAGCCAACTAATGGCACACGTCGAAACGCAACCAACTAACGGTATGACACACTATGGGGGCGAGATGGCCCAAGTGGTTAGAGCGCGAATTTACTGACCGGAAGGTCCGTGGTTCGAATCCGATCCCCGCCACTCGACTTCCCCTGTCTAGGCTTGGGCAACCTGGCAGTATCCCAGCCCTCGTGCTTCCTTCGTGTGGCATGGCAGCTAGGCACCGGAAGGGTGCTACAGCTGAACGCTTTCTTTTCTTTTCATGACACACTGCTATTCAATGGCATACTTTCAACTTTTTTTTATCTACTATGCTTCAGAAAATGTTCACTCAGTCGTTTCCTCGCTGCCCCCCGAGAAAAATTCCAATTAACTCACTATTTTTCAATTATTCCCAGGCCATACGTAAGGTTGAATCTTTTCAGTTATGAGTGATAACTGTGATCTCATTGTTACTACCCTGTAATACGGAGCGATGTCAATAGGAGACTCGCCTAACTCAACAACATAATATAGGTTTTTCTATATATGTGTCATTTGTCATCCTGCCCTTCACATTCTACAGTGGTCTTTTCATCTTTTTAGTTCAATATAGCCAAGTGTCTCCTCCAGGCTCGGCAATATCCAGTGTGTCCACACAACGCCTACCTTTCTATCGACAGCAATATGACCAGTTCAGTGCAACCCTTGGTGGATCACCTGGCTATGCACCTTCGGGGCAGTTCTATCGACCGGATCAAAGCACTGCAAACTGGAGTGCAGGTCCAATCCAACAAGAACCACCCAAAGAATTTTCGCTCCTTCCAATTTCTACAGAGACTTATGTGGAAAAGCCTCGACCACAAGACCTGCCATCCATTGGAGATAAATCAACGGTTCCTTTTGGTTCCTTTGATGTATGTTCCCACTGGAAAAGTCTGATTGGTGATGCGTGTGGTGTCATTAATCTTGCTTGTTTGCGCCCGCCACAAAGGTTCGGTAGATTTGATTCGTTTTTCTTCTCTACAAACTGTGGTATCTATGGCCGCGTCACCGCCTTCTGTAGTTACTGTTTAACTCATTCACTTTTTTTACTAATTCGCTTCATGCCGCCGGTAGAGAGGCCTTTTAAACCATTACAACTGAAAAGGAAAGATAGATAATCCCAAGGTCTCCTAACGGTCCACAGAATATGAACCATTACTAGCTACAGCAATCCCATATAGTTACTTCAAGGATAAGAGTGGTCCGTCGGCGTTGTTGTAGATGACTTGCCTTGTGTTATGTATACTATCATTAGACAGACTTTATTTTGTGGTTTTTTTCCTAAAGCCTCTAATTTGCATTGCCATAGGGCACTGAAATATGCCCTACTGACCACTGTACAGTAGAAACCGGTGGATTTGTCAGTCTATTCAATAAAATCGACCGACAGACTTATTGCATGTTTCGTCCCGGCAAAATTGCTTTCTGCGTTAACATCCTTTGTGGCAATTCGTCATTCCTCACCTAATCTTCCACTACTCTTCATACAGTGGCTGACTGAAAACAGCCGTAGTGTTCTTCTAACTTCGAACGATGCCGGATTGATTGGCTGACGCTTGACAGATACTAAGATATATTGCAACCGCTTAGTTGACTGATCATAAGGAATTTCTCATGGTCTACTGCGTTCGCTGTCATCGAGTTAGTAATTTTCTTGACGGAACGCACTGCTCCTATGGTTGCAGAAAACTCTTTGACACCCCCCACCGGTTTCGGTTGCAGAAAACTATTCGACAACCCACGACCGGTTTCGACTTTCCCTGAGCTCATCAGATAGGCACAGTCCAGAGTTTTCTTATGTTCTACCTGGTGGATTTACCACCATCAACTACAAACGAGCTTGTTGACGCCACTAACCCATCACTTTTTCAAACCATTTCAGCTGCTGTCATCGGGTTCTTTAAATTTGCAATGAACACTGGACGACATTATCGGTGACCATGAAATCCTCGTCCTCCAGCTGTGCCAGTTAGCCACGCTACACGTATCCACCGCTCAGCTGTCAGTAATAGGTAGCTTAGCCCATGGGCGGACGTATAGTCAAACTATGGCCCAGAGTGACACTTTCGAATGTCATGTACTGGAATTCAGTCGGGCTAAAGAGTTATCCTCGTTTGGCGAAGGATAATAGACTCCTGTCAAATGCGCTTATTTACTCGCACCAATTCAGCTGCTCAGCCAACCTAAAGCATAATGGTCTCTCCCATCTCTCTCCTAGGTTTTCCGTCGCCTTGACGAGCATGCAGTTTCCATATCCCAGCAGCAACAGGATAGTTTCAAGCAACTGATTTGGCAGCTTATCTACGCACGAAATATTACAGATGAGCTGGAGAAGGTCCGGGTCATATTTCTATGGTTGTGCACCAAGGATTTGCATAAAATGAACTTTGACAACGTCAAGCCAGATACTCCTGAAGAAATTTTGATGGGAATACGAACAGGAAAATCCACTTACGCACAAATCTTTTACACCCTGTGCAGGTCAGTTCCTACACACCTGTTTGTCGTGTGATGTGGTCACGCGAATTTCATGGTACACTCGTTCATGCTGTGTCACTTGTGCTGATGTCGTTGAAATTTCGGGGACCGTCGCGTATGTCGCGTAGAGCGAATCTGCTCACCCAAATTGACATTAGGACCTCTTGTGCAGCAACATGATACCGGTCCTAGCAGTCGACGTTTTTAAATTGATCATGTGGTCTACATTGATTCTGTGTCTGTTGCTTTACGCTCCGATCTGTCTGGGAAAGTGCTTGGGGTGCGAAAATCTGATGAACCAATTTCAGGGCTCGGATTTGAACTACATGGGTTGGTGGGTACTACCGATAACGTGAGCTTGCACGTGAACTGATTGCGGCTGCACACCTTGTTACCTTCAAAGATCTCTAGCTTCTTTTCAGAGAGGTTCCATAAACAATCGGTGGACTTATTGCTGGGCAACGTTTCGCTTTTGACACAAAGTCTTCGTCGGGCCAAGTGAGTAAGTAAGTAGGTCGATTGGGTTTTAAGGCAGTCAATGGACCAATCCGTGAGATTTCTTATGAATAACCGATTTGATCAGTGCTGAGTGTTCAGTCTGATGTTCCTGTTCGTTGGTTAGTGGGGATGACTAACGTTCATGATTGGTTGGTTAGGGGGAGGGTTTGTCTTCATGATGAACCCGGAATTTTCGTCCTTGCTTTTTCAGTCTAGGATACCTTAATGGAAAATTCCTCGTGGGGTCGTTCACAGATTTCGTCCACTTGTGTTCGTCACAGGGTGCCGGGACAATTGTTTTGGGGATGGGAGTGGGGTAGTTAATTGGAGCTAACTTTACTTGGATTTTTGTACTTTTAGACCCAGACCATTTCGCTGATGACTGCACACCGCCTGGTGTCATCTTGGCTGATCTGCGACCGCTCTCCACACGTTTGCAGGTTCTACTTCCTCTATTCTACTCATGCTGGGATACTTGGCGATTTCCATCGCCTCGGCCACCAGTCGCTGTGGTTTGAATCTTAAGCCCCATCTCAGGATGTCCTCATTTTCTAAATCTATCCTATGCCCAGTGTCAAGTGCATGCCCTGCCATTGCCGAATCTTTAACTAACGCGTGGTATTCATCTGCGTTTCTCGGTGGTCTGACTGCCTTAAAACCCAATCAACCTACTTACTTACTCATTTGGCCCGACGAAGCTTTTGTGTCAAAAGCGAAACGTTGCCCAGCAATAAATCCACCGATTGTTTATCAAACCTCTATGAAACAGTGACCTCTCAATCGGTCCCAATTGGTTGAAAATCTCTAACTTCTGCTTTCTTGATACCGCCAACCTCCTTGATTCCGCGCATTCATTCACTCACTGTTCCAGAAATCCATATGTTCAAATTCTTGATTTTTCAAAATGTGGTTCACCGCCAAAATTGGCCATTCTTGGTGTAGAGTGAAACTCCGGTGGGCACGGCATTAGAATCGACTAAACTCTTGACATGTGACCAGGAGGGGACTCATTCTGCTAGCATATGCCTAGGGCAGTTTTGTCTTGCTGTTCTGATGTTTGCGCTCCAATTTACGTGTATGCATATCTAGAGTTGATACATAGACATCCATGGGAAGGCTGAAAATAACTTGAATATCGCCGTTCAGCTTGGTTCTGAGGTGAATCAGGCGTTCTTCCCATTAAATGTGAAAGGATTTATTTGCGAACAAAAATAACGTGCTTTCAGTAAACCTTTACGCAAACCGTTTCAGCTGTAACTTAATGCAGAATAATGAGGTTCATGTTCTTCCGGAAATGCAATTTTAAGATGCTCTGAGAATGTCTTCAGGAGAGGTTAATCTTGTTAATCCTTTCCTGTGGACTATATTGTTTGGCAGTCCGACAGTCAGGCCGTATACGAGTTAACTGCTCCCCTGAACTGGAACCCTAAGTTTCTTCACCGGAACTTATCCTACCGTTTGCTGTCTGCTGCCAACAATTCAGGCTGCTTGTCAGTCTAGTTGCCGATTATACGAATTTCCAGACCATCGTTGTTCCATTCATCTTTTAAAACGTTGACCCAATAGGGGGCCATAAAGCGTAGGTGTCATCCACTGGTTAGTTTTAGGCTCTTTAACTGGAGTTCTATTTTACTGGTTTATCGTTTTATTCCGGTCTGTTTTCTCATTCCCTCCTAATGTATCAAACCAGATATGCTGGTCTACACTGTAAACTACTCATTGGATATGCAAAAGGAGCCGAATATGCACCAGGCATGCAATTCTCCGGACGACAAGGTCAACATTCTTGGAATGCCGTTCTTGTGGATAAAGTCTGGCGCCTCGTTGATTGTCATTGGGCTGCCCGTAGACTGATAGGGAAGCGACCAAGTCCAGAAAATGTGCGCTACGGTCTGGACATGTTTTATTTTCTGGCAAATCCGGGACA
>NW_008751682.1:189419-214348 GCF_000715545.1 Opisthorchis viverrini
CTGATCTACACGCATTTTCCCCACGATTCAGACTGGCAACTGTTGCGCCATCCCATCACTCTGAAAGTAGGTGTTTCTCTATATTTTCAAATGAAATCGTGCCAGCAATTGATAATAGGCTTATCCGTCACGGACATACATCCACTGATTCATTGTCAAGTTACACATCAGTAGATGCCGGATTGAAAATTTAACGGTTACTCGTGCACAAGTTTATCCGACAAGAACTGTGGTTATATTTTAAAATGTATTATATCTGTCTCCGCTGGTTCGTTTTTCGTATTTTCATCGCATATGAGCTTTCAACAACTGATTATTCCACGTGCACCTGATAGGTTGAACCCTTGGGTGTTGTTCTGAAAGGTATGGTGATAAGCTACTCGGACAAGCTTCTCATTCCGAAATCAAGTCAGAAAGCCATATTCAGTCCATGGAAAGTGTCTCAAAAGACGTTTGCCACATTGTCACGACGTGCCATATCTTAGTGCCGTACTTTGAGCTCGCGCCACCCGATTGCTTGTGGGATTACGAACCGCACTAGTCGTGTTAGACGAGAAGTGAACTTTGTTTCATGTGATTACGCAACTACTTCTAGGTTCTCGTTAATCCTTTCTTCTTCCTCTCTCCCCTCCCCGATATAATGACGATCCGAAGAAATGTGCAACGAGTCATCACCCGTCTACCGTCAAACCATCTATGTGTGGCGTGTGCGTAAAGCTAAGCTACCTTAGGAAATGCGGAGCATGTAGGCGTATACCAGAATAATCCGTGTGTCATTTTTAGTCATCACTAGAAGTGTTTCTCCCCACCTAATCTAGTTAACTTATGTTGCAGTGGTCGGAATTAGTAGTTCTATCGATATGACGCAACACAGAAACTGATATATTGGTAGGCGACACTTTGGTGCTCAAAGCAAACTTCGTGTAAATAGCTTCACTTTGGGTCCAACACGGCATTTTCTCCTTCCTTTTTAATTTTTTGGCAGATGTAGAATTACTTAAGTTTTAATTCGAACTACAACACGATAACGACAGCATTCCCATATCACTTCAAACCCTCAGTACGACTCGAACTCCAAACAGACTGAAAGGTTTTTATCTCTTACGGTAGTCCGCCCATTCCAAGCTTGACGCTGAGGTTTTGTTATGCGCATCCAAACAACCCTACCGCTCGTATGACGTCCTAACAAAATGAATCAGCTGATGAACTGTGGAACCTTGCTTTGGATTTGCTTAGTAACCGGTCAACATGTTTAGCTTTTAGTGCCTGCTATGAATTACTTTTCGTAAGTCATAATCATTGGTGCTTCTTAGCACCACACTTGCTCTGCAGTACTTTCAAACACAATACCGTCAATCTTTCCTTGCTTACCGCTCTTGTCTCCTTTACTAGGAGTTCGAAAACCTCGCCCCCGTTAAGTCAGCTTTCTTCAAGTATAACTTGGACCTAATCACACATCGAAATGCCGTGATTGTTTGTACAGACCCCGAGGTCTGTGTCGTGATCGCGTTCCCTCCACAAGCGGAAAAGTATTTGTCGTTTACTTTCGGGTTGTCAATAGACAACAAGGAAGGCTCGGAGGAATATCGCGGTTTACCACTCACGTGAGTTGCTCATTTACATGATGTTGGTTGATTTACCCGTGATGTGACTCTCGTTCTGCTTTTTTGTCCTGTGTGTAACAGAATTTTCAGTAGTTTTGTGGTACCTACCCGGCTTATGTATAATTTTTCGTAGCAGGCGCTTTGCTGTAAGTAGCTGAACGGTACTAACATATCCACATGTCTATGGCTTTTTGGCAGTGGGACCAGCTTGCCTGATATCAAATAGAAATAATGTGGAGAAGAGAATATAGAGGTCATTTTCACAAGATTTTGTGTTCTTTTGTTAAGGCTGAAACTGAACTGTGTCTGAGTGCCACCCACTCACTGCAACTGTGTTATTCTTAGTATACTATTTTATGTATTGCGGGGTTATTTTAACGTTACGCTTACATTCTCTCCATGCACAAATAGGTGATGTGCTTCACCTCAGTACAGCGAACCAAACGATGAGTTGCGCTCTTCCTCTTTTATCTTTATACCTTTTGGTTATCTGGCTTCAATGTGAGCGGGTTACTCTAACTTTCTTTTACTAACTTGGTTTGTCTTGTGAGTGCTGGGGTGGTACGTTTCAACCATCTGCCTTTGTTGTGTTTTCTCATCTGAAAAAGTAAAATAGTCAGTGGATCACTGAGCAAGCTGTAGACGTACCTTAATTTATGTCTAGAACAAGCAATTCCAGATAAATAATGTTTACTTCAAAGATTTTGGTGGTTCTCAACTAGTTTTGCTCGCGTCGATGTGTGATAAATTCCGGACGTATTTTCCATCTTGCGTCTAGACCCACATTCGGTAGCATATTCTATGGTGGTAGTTCAAGGTCAGTCACTCAGTCGCTTGTTTGGCTGCTAACCAAACACCAAGATACAGCAGCGAGATAAGACAGAGCAGTCGTACAAACCTAGTATTTAATCATGTCCTGTCCTGTATGCTTAGATATCCTGTGACTCTGATACAGTTGGCATATTTATGCTGCTCTTGTACACTTCGATCCACTCTCAGCTACTGTCTTTGAATTCCCGGTTTTGTTTTCTGTCAATGTGTAACACTTTTTTATTTTCTCTGGTGAACCTAGCGGTCACATCAACATTGACTACTCTGTACATCTAGGTGATTCATATCCTATTGGACCTTCAGTTGTGCATCCCCTTTTAAAAAGTGTATGTTTAATTGGCTTTCTTTTTTAGTGCATTCCATTTGCGCGGGACAGTTTTGGCGACTCATCCACTATACATTCATCTATTAGTAAGGTGTTGCAGTTGAGTGCAAATGGAAGGTGGCCTTTGTGTTAGACTTATTCATCTAAGTAAATATGTATTCATTCTACCGTGCGTGGTTCAAAGGTGTCCTTAAGCATTGTTAACAAGTTTATTCAAACGTTTTGTAGTATGCTCACGTCACATATGTACATATTCTCTCACGTCAGACGCTATGGGCGGCAAGAAATTTCCGTAGTGGAACATAGGTCTCTCTTCTATGTTCGCCCACCACGTCCTGGCGCATACAAGTTGCTGATATATGCGAAGCACCACCAAAACGGTCCTGCACACCAAGACAACGGGGCGTTCGACTATAGCAGTGATGCTAACTCCTCTAGTATGTATGGTGCTGTGTGCGAATATCGTCTAGTTGCCAATTTCCATCCAAACTGTTCACTACCGCCATATCCACCTTGTCAGTCCTCAAGCTACGGCCCAAACGAGGTTAGTCTCTTTTCTTGAGTTTTTTCTCCATAAGTTTTTCAACAGCACATCCTCCTAAGTTCCTTTCCCATCTGACCCGTATTTATTTTCTTCCCTGGTGCTTTTGGAATTCTGTCGGTGCTTGTCGTCTATAACAAATTGATCCATCAGTATTACCTAATATAACCTTCAAGCATTCTCCACTTTGTATTTAGTTGCCTATGCTGACTTATTTCGGAATGAATGCTGTTTCTAATACATACATACACGCATACATAATGATTTATACTGTGTCTCCTAAATTTAGAGTAAGATTGATTTCGAAAACTACTGGCCTCAAATACTTTTCCGAAAAACTAGTCGCTGGTCTACGGCTCCTGTCACGTACGCTCAGCAGTGGGAACTATTTAACCTCTTCCTCTAGTCTGTTTTCCCTACTTGGTATTAAACGAACCATTGCCTTCATACCTTAATATAGCCACCAATGAAACACTTGTTCCGGTTATGTGCACGTTTATTATTTTTAGCTGATTCGTCGATCGCGAGTTGTTAGGCCATCTGTTGAACTAAGCTTATAGTATTGACCATCCCACGATCCCCATAGTTTTTACTCGTGTCCGCTCTTTAGTTTTCGACTCCAGTGATCATTGTCAATTAATCTCTACAGTTGGCGAAAAACTATCAAATTCAAGCCAAACAGACGCAATGCACACTCCGTGCAACTCGAGGCTGCTTAGAGATACGATTCGCACTGGGTTCTTCTTTGGGCCTTCCACCACCCCGAATGATGGGTCGATTGCGATGTACTCTGGTGCCTGACGAGGCGCTCACACGAAGTCTGCTACAGCGGAGTGTCAATGGCAACCGAGAAGCTGTATTCGCTGTGTTCCTGCCCGAGGCTGGTGAATACGGCTTGGAAATATATGCAAACAATCCGGCGAAAGACGGAAACTCATTCTACGTGGTACGGTTCATTTGACCTCCTTTAATCAATAATCTGTTCCGTTGGTAATCTAGGCTCAACTCAGGGCTAGTTTTTTTTTTCATATTTCGTTCAATGGATAGACTCAAAGTGAGCCAGAACGACTGGAAGTCAAACATGCGGCTCGGGAATTATGGGACAGACAGGGAGGATCGGGCGTAGGCATAAACTCTGTCTTTGGTACTAGGACAACTAAACGATCGTTCTTTCTTTCTTTCTTTTAAACCATCTAAATGGAGTTAGAATTGCTCTCTTAACTAACTGAAATCTTTTTAACCTGTATATAAAACTTCACCCCGTTGTAGTTAGCAGGTGCGAAAATGCCCCGAAGAGAAACAATGATAGTAAGACCCACTTTGGACAATCGCAACCGCGGAATGCCTTTGTTGTGTTTTCTCATCTGAAAAAGTAAAATAGTCAGTGGATCACTGAGCAAGCTGTAGACGTACCTTAATTTATGTCTAGAACAAGCAATTCCAGATAAATAATGTTTACTTCAAAGATTTTGGTGGTTCTCAACTAGTTTTGCTCGCGTCGATGTGTGATAAATTCCGGACGTATTTTCCATCTTGCGTCTAGACCCACATTCGGTAGCATATTCTATGGTGGTAGTTCAAGGTCAGTCACTCAGTCGCTTGTTTGGCTGCTAACCAAACACCAAGATACAGCAGCGAGATAAGACAGAGCAGTCGTACAAAGCTAGTATTTAATCATGTCCTGTCCCGTATGCTTAGATATCATGTGACTCTGATACAGTTGGCATATTTATGCTGCTCTTGTACACTTCGATCCACTCTCAGCTACTGTCTTTGAATTCCCGGTTTTGTTTTCTGTCAATGTGTAACACTTTTTTATTTTCTCTGGTGAACCTAGCGGTCACATCAACATTGACTACTCTGTACATCTAGGTGATTCATATCCTATTAGGCCTTCAGTTGTGCATCCCCTTTTAGAAAGTGTATGTTTAATTGGCTTTCTTTTTTTACTGCATTCCATTTACGCGGGACAGTTTTGGCGACTCATCCACTATACATTCATCTATTAGTAAGGTGTTGCAGATGAGTGCAAATGGAAGGTGGCCTTTTTGTTAGACTTATTCATCTAAGTAAATATGTATTCATGCTACCGTGCGTGGTTCCAAGGTGTCCTTAAGCACTGTTAACAAGTTTATTCAAACGTTTTGTAGTATGCTCACGTCACATATGTACATATTCTCTCACGTCAGACGCTATGGGCGGCAAGAAATTTCCGTAGTGGAACATAGGTCTCTCTTCTATGTTCGCCCACCACGTCCTGGCGCATACAAGTTGCTGATATATGCGAAGCACCACCAAAACGGTCCTGCACACCAAGACAACGGGGCGTTCGACTATAGCAGTGATGCTAACTCCTCTAGTATGTATGGTGCTGTGTGCGAATATCGTCTAGTTGCCAATTTCCATCCAAACTGTTCACTACCGCCATATCCACCTTGTCAGTCCTCAAGCTACGGCCCAAACGAGGTTAGTCTCTTTTCTTGAGTTTTTTCTCCATAAGTTTTTCAACAGCACATCCTCCTAAGTTCCTTTCCCATCTGACCCGTATTTATTTTCTTCCCTGGTGCTTTTGGAATTCTGTCGGTGCTTGTCGTCTATAACAAATTGATCCATCAGTATTACCTAATATAACCTTCAAGCATTCTCCACTTTGTATTTAGTTGCCTATGCTGACTTATTTCGGAATGAATGCTGTTTCTAATACATACATACACGCATACATAATGATTTATACTGTGTCTCCTAAATTTAGAGTAAGATTGATTTCGAAAACTACTGGCCTCAAATACTTTTCCGAAAAACTAGTCGCTGGTCTACGGCTCCTGTCACGTACGCTCAGCAGTGGGAACTATTTAACCTCTTCCTCTAGTCTGTTTTCCCTACTTGGTATTAAACGAACCATTGCCTTCATACCTTAATATAGCCACCAATGAAACACTTGTTCCGGTTATGTGCACGTTTATTATTTTTAGCTGATTCGTCGATCGCGAGTTGTTAGGCCATCTGTTGAACTAAGCTTATAGTATTGACCATCCCACGATCCCCATAGTTTTTACTCGTGTCCGCTCTTTAGTTTTCGACTCCAGTGATCATTGTCAATTAATCTCTACAGTTGGCGAAAAACTATCAAATTCAAGCCAAACAGACGCAATGCACACTCCGTGCAACTCGAGGCTGCTTAGAGATACGATTCGCACTGGGTTCTTCTTTGGGCCTTCCACCACCCCGAATGATGGGTCGATTGCGATGTACTCTGGTGCCTGACGAGGCGCTCACACGAAGTCTGCTACAGCGGAGTGTCAATGGCAACCGAGAAGCTGTATTCGCTGTGTTCCTGCCCGAGGCTGGTGAATACGGCTTGGAAATATATGCAAACAATCCGGCGAAAGACGGAAACTCATTCTACGTGGTACGGTTCATTTGACCTCCTTTAATCAATAATCTGTTCCGTTGGTAATCTAGGCTCAACTCAGGGATAGTGTTTTTTTTTTCATATTTCGTTCAATGGATAGACTCAAAGTGAGCCAGAACGACTGGAAGTCAAACATGCGGCTCGGGAATTATGGGACAGACAGGGAGGATCGGGCGTAGGCATAAACTCTGTCTTTGGTACTAGGACAACTAAACGATCGTTCTTTCTTTCTTTCTTTTAAACCATCTAAATGGAGTTAGAATTGCTCTCTTAACTACCTGAAATCTTTTTAACCTGTATATAAAACTTCACCCCGTTGTAGTTAGCAGGTGCGAAAATGCCCCGAAGAGAAACAATGTTAGTAAGACCCACTTTGGACAATCGCAACCGCGGAACAGTAGTGCGTGGCCCAGTGCATCTTTTTGCCCTACATTTGGGTCACCTGGGTTTAAATCCTCTTAATCACCCTGCAAGTAACTGCTTATCCCAGTCTCGATAATGCATGTTTCTTCTCTACAAGGACAGACAACACTTGATGTTTTCATTGAGATGTTACAACATGACCCGTGATTGATGAGTTCCGCCTTCTTACTGGGTAGGGCTATTCCATTTATAAATACCAGCAACAATAGACTGGTCTCGCGGTTTTACCAAGTCCTATCTGTTTGTCTCCAACGATTATACTCTTTAATCTTTTCAAAATTGTTTGCAATTGTGGTTTGCGTTCAGCGACCAACATCCTTACTTGTACGTATTTATGCCCACATCACCATGCCCAATAAAAACAATTGTGACGACCCGTCAGCTGTCACTATTGACGCATGCGTGTCCAACAAACCGTGTATTGGGCAGAAACAGCGTCTCTGAGTTCAGGCAAACATTTAATGGAATAGCTTGCAATTACAGCTAATAGGATCTGTTTTTCCGTTTTCAATTATTTTTCGACGTCATATATCACCTTCGGTGGATTTAGGCAGCGTGCGGTGGAACGGCTCGGTACTTCGTGCAAGGGAGAGTAAAAATTCCCGCACACACCATATTTGGAATATTTGAAAATATTCCCGTCTGATGTGATACGTCCTCCTCAGACAGTGAATGAATGGTGCTTTATTTTTAACTTGGGTTTCCGAGGTTAGCGATGATTTGTCCCAAATCTGCACAAACTGAATGCGAATCTTGAGGTTAAATCACAAAACACGTGTCTGTACTGTACCATCAACCCTCAACTATGTGCATAATAATAAGGTCCAAGAGTACAAGCTCATTTTTCGAAGATCGGATGTGACAACGTTCTACATTTGCATCAGGATAGTCTCATACTTGCCAGCTGTATGTCCTTTTTGTCGTCGTCGTCGTCATCCAGCGACAGCTATTTACTTTCAAGGTTTGCATACAATAATGTCCCACCCAAAGCATGATATTGCCCATATTTTGTACCTTACGGATTAAACAGAGTGGGAGCAAAGCGAAGTCGAAATCATGTTAGAAAATCCTGTCTTCTCTCTTATTTTTGCGACACTGAATATGGCTGGCAGTCAACCCAGCATATCCCAACCTCTTACCTCTTGGTTACTGGACGCAATATCCAATATACCCATCAGGCTGAATGATGCTGCAGTTTTATCCGCAGATGCTGTAGTTTTTCGTCAATTGGTTTTAGAGTCATCAGTCTCTGTAGATTTAATGTTCCCACGTCACTCGGTAGAGTTACCTAGGCCCACCTATTTAGCGACAACTTACATAACCGACGACCTACCCTTAGCTACTGAGAAAAGTGCCAGTTTTACATATTTTCACCATACTGGCCAACTTGTGACACAAATGCGTGTGTACGTGTACCCGTAACATGAATCGCCAGTTAGCACGTGCTTGTTCAGTTTACTCCACATTACAACGTTTGGAAATAGCACGTGCTGTCAGGTCGATTAACTTCTCATTTTCCTTTTGATTGTGCCACTAATAAGGTATGGCAATACATCATTCTGTCGGATAGCGAGTCCCCAGTACGTGGTTTGCCCACAATCCCACCTGCCTACTTGGGCCCGATGCCTCGGTTCGATTCGATGGGACTGTCCACTGTCAGTCATCCGGATCCATTTATTCAAGCCAACACGGGTGAACTATGTATTCAGCTGAATCAGAACCCCGATATTCCTGTGAGAATGATGGCACAACTGATTCACGCCAGCCATGATGTGTCTGAGGACTGTTCCCAGCAGGTGAGTCTTTCCATTCCATCCACATACCCGTCCGTCAAACTGATTTTTCCTGCGCTCGATATTTTCGGTCTCGACTTACTCGGTTTTGGCTCAGAAATGTCTTTACAGGATTTCAACATATTTATCTTTTGTTTTCCTGTGTTACAGATCTTACAACAGATGCGTGACAACCAGGTATATTTTGTTGTCCGTTTCCCCCATCCGGGTTTCTTCAAGTTCCAGATCTACGCCCTACCTTATTCCGAGCCTGGTGAATCTCTTCCGGGTGTGTTTAATTATCTTCTTGAGGCCACACAAGTTCATCGAAACCGGTCCGGTCAAGTTATGTGCTTCCCACAACAGTTCTCACAATGGAAAGAGGGCTGCTATCTTCATTCACCACTAGACGGTATCCTGTCACCGTCTGCACAACCTTCGGATGTAATCCCATTTAAGTTGACTGTCCCAAAGGCAATTGCGGTTGCTGTTGTGGTCGGCGACGAGTGGACTCACCTGAACAAAGTGGGTGATCGATGGGAAGGTCAAGTGTCGCTGAAACAACACTGGGGGCGTGAACATCAGTTGGCTGTATGTGCTAACTACAACACTGGCAATGGGAACTATGGCACCATACTGGAATATCAAGTAGCCAGACGGTGATGGTTTAATAAACGATTTTCCGAACACCAAGATGCCTTGTACACCAAACATAAACTGGCCTCGACTTCCATCTGCCCCCAAAATGCGTTCTAGTCACGCATTTCTGCAATCCGGCAACATCTGTTTAAGAGGTTTTGCTCCCTTAGTGCTAGTCACCTTCAGCTGGAGGCACGCCGTATCGGCACAGCCAAATCGGATTTCCATTCAGGTTTGATCCGTTTGTTGCCTTGTACCGCTATCTTCATTCCACTGGCGCTCCTCTCAGTACCATTCATCCCGATACAGTAAGCTGACATCCGTATTTTGGCAACTCAATGTTTCCTCAGTTGGCTGTTTGTTTCGGGCTGCGTGCGCGCCTTGGATTAAATTACACTTCGCTCTCCTCCTACCCGCAGTGCCTTGTCTCTCACTTCTCAATGTATTTCTGCTGCCCTCTCCTCCACTCCGCCTTTATGCTGTTCGCACTGTTTTTCAGTTTGACCTGTTCTATTTATGACTTTATTCATTAGTCCTGTTCGCGAAAACCCGACGCCACCTGTTTTTGTAAGCTGGTTACGTCTGACCGTTGCAATTTTTAGTAACGTTACTTGACCAACATGATTTATTCTTCTCCTTCCTGCAATTGCTCACTTATGCTGTTTTTTGCAATTATCGTGTACTATTGCCGTTCATTACTCTTGCAGTTGTTTGTTTCTTTTCTTTCGAGTTTCGATCGAGACAAAGAAACACATTTTCCCGCTCACCTTCATAATTTGCGTTTTTACTGTTCTACTTGGAGAATACGGCTGCTCTACGGATCATGGCAAAAGCCTGTGAAATTAAAAATCGGAATGTGCTAGAGCAACATCTCTGCCGCTGCTGAGTTTGACAGGTTTTCCTTTCGTTCAGTTTATTTTGTTCAACTCTGAATAACTTAACCACAATGGAATGGTAAAAAGTTGGATCTCGGTAGCTGGCGGAGAATTGATTCTGGGACGAAAATCCCTACCCGTGATCTTGTCTAGCGTATCATTCCGGTCAAGTATGAGGTAGACAGTTGTGATCGATGCTGTTTGGCGAAAATACTGTTAATAAACCCTCAGTCTTAGTTTGAGTGTTTGTAAAGCGGAAATCCTTTCTTTCAGTAGTGGTTAATTTTTGGATGATAGAAGTGGAATTCGAGCTCCCCAAGTGGCGGATTCTAAGGGGGATAATTGAAATATGACATGCTTTATTTTACAGTTATTCTGAATGAACGTATGCACACTCGTATTTGCTTAGTTATTGCGCTGAGCAAAAGGATTTACTATCTCAAGTTAGCTCACTTCAACCTCCCCTCCCCCACGGGCACTTTATGGGGAGGTAAAGTAAGTAGTCTTGGTTGGGAAGGTGACAATTCATGGTCATACGTAAACAGACGTGGCCACGTACCTTCAAGTAATGACGAAAAATTCACATAATTCACTGAGTGGTTTCGCAAATGTTTTTATTGACTCAACTTAAAAAGCACTCTTGACGAACAGCACAGTGAATTACATTTACACAATTGACCGCAGGTCATCCCTTTATTCGGACACCCACCACAAAATGGCCTACTCTCTTCGTGAAACGTGTGAGTATAAGTTCGGCTTCAACGTTTCAAAATGAATCGACATCTTTACTGGTATCGTGGACTCGTTCCGTCCCTTCCAGAAATGCACGAAATCGATTTAAACATCGGTGTCACAAAGTGCACTTTAACTTTACAGGTATCTGTGTCCCTCACACGTGACCACACGCTTCGTGCACATTTTTTGACGAGCGCCGAAAGTGCAAGCCCAGTGGCTGGAACAACTTGAAACTGTAGTTAAATATATCTCAGTAATAAGTAACTGATTTTTGGACATCACAGGGAGTACTTGTCGCAAATTAAGTCCATAAGGTAAAGTAAACCACATAACCGCCGTCCGCAAGAGTCTCTTTTGAGAATGACCCTCTCCCGGGAGCTCACTTCCACGCATCCGATAAAATCCTCGTCATTTTCCTTCTCACAGTCAACCCTACTTCAAATTCAACGGGACTCTTCGCAGATTACACTGATTTTCACAATAATGTGATTTTAACAGGAGTTTCGAATGTATCCAGCTGAGTCGCTCGTGTATGGTATTCATCCCCAAATGCACGTGCTGTACATGACCGTTCCATGTTTCGTTTGGCACAATGTTTGCTATATCGCCTCATGAAGAACGAAACCGGTCGTGGACTGTCGATAGGTTTTCAGCAACTTTATGAATGATGTGGTCCGTCTAGCTACCGACCTTTTGTTTGTCCAACATGTAAAGTGGGTGATGGACTCAGCCAAAACTTTAACCAAAGACAGCTACCGAGCAATTACCGACATTCACAAAACTAGCACAGTAGGTTACGACAAGTGCAACAGGATAATCTCCGCTTATTTCGTGTTTTGGCTGTTGATCAGCAGCTGATCTGCTCGCCACATTCACAAAACTAGCACAGTAGGTTACGACAAGTGCAACAGGATAATCTCCGCTTATTTCGTGTTTTGGCTGTTGACCAGCAGCTGATCTGCTCGCCGGGCTTTGGAAGTGGCCTACAAAAGTTTCATCCTAAAAGAAAACTTCGTTGATGGGCCGTCACCGCTAATGTTCTGCCCTTGTGGATTTTTCACAAAGGGGGAAAGCTTTTACTTTAGTGTAGGAAGAAAAGATCGTTCAGAGATTTCGGGTTCATAGAAACGGAATAACGACAGAAAAACGAGTTCCGTAAAAAAGTAAGCTTGACGCATTACACATAAATTTTTATGTACAACTTGGTAAATATTTTGGATGCTAATGTAAAAGGGACCAATCGGTGGGATATAGTTATGACATTTTGAGTGACAAAGTATAGGGACATTTTTGTGAAACATGTGCAAATCACCTCGTCGTCACAGGTGGTTCAAGAGAGTGAACTAGAAGTTCTTCATGTAGCTGACCTTCATCCTTCGTGTGCTTCCAACTGATGTCTAGAATACTGGCGAAAATTTCACCGACGAAGGCTGGTTTTTGTCTGAAAGATACGCATCGGTGCGGTGAAATAGGCCATTTTCGCGTTCCAGCTAGCTTCTTCTGGAAATGGATGGAATATTTGGCACTAAACTTTGCAAAGTTTATGTCCTAGTATTGGTGTGCAACATTGTTGCAGGGAATTCGAGATAAATGTGATCAGTAAAAAGCCAAGTTGTCTCGATAAGATTACCTAGATGACGTTTCGGTTATTCACTGAGAGGACTTTCTGAATCAATAGAAAATTTAGTGCTCAGAAATTCAAAGACCCCATTTCGAAGCGGCTCCGTTAGAAATATCTGATGTCAGATTGGCCTGCTCTTTCAACCCTTGTAAAGTCAGTGACACAACCGGATGCAAAGTTTTGGCTCAACAAACGAACTAACCTGTAGACAACTTAACCACACGTCGTCTCAGTTCAGTTCAGTGGGGTGCTTTTATAGTTTGCATCAGTCAGCTGAGTTCTTTACCAATCGACGCTTTCAGTACTTCATTCTTTCACTGAATGTTCCCACTAAAACAGATGCCAGCCACAGCCTAGATATAGTTTATGACCAAAACAGTGGACTGTTTTTTAGAAGACAGCAAGTTTATAGCCGATATTGAATAGAACCACTTTGAGAAGGAGGTTGAAACCAGCATCTCTCCAAACACCAATGAAATATGCTCCTGCTATTCGGCGTCCTTAAAAGTTTTCTAAGAATATTTGTAACAATATAATGAAGCGTCAATAAACCTCAAGAAGAACTTGTTCGTTGAAAATCGAAAATCTATAACAAAAGCAAAACAGCGGACGCTCCTCTGCATTTTTAATCTCAACTTGTAACTACTGAAGTTGCTTGTGCCTATATTCAGCATCTATGGTCGCTTCAAACATTGTATCGGAATCCTTCGGTTCCATATTTTTTAGTCTCTTTGAATCTTCAGTTGCCAGAAAAATAAATATTGGTTATTACGTCATCATACGGGGATACTTTTGACACAAAATATTACGGGGCAATCTTACAAGCACAGCGGCTATTGATCACAATGGCCTCCCAAACAGCATCGTTCAGTAATTATATACGCCCAAACAAACTCCCTTCTTTTCGAGACGAAACTATTAAATATGAACCATCTCACACTGTTGAACATCTGTACCAAAGGGAATGAGTTCTTAGGGACTGAGGTTGATCCGCTGATTTGAAAAATTATGGTTGTGTTTGACTCAGTAATTGACCATCGTGTACGAGTCGTATCCTGTTTTGAGTTCGTAAACCGGTTCCCCTAAGTACCAGGTTGGCAGTTAGCGAGTGAGTATCATGTGCTGCCGAGCATATTTACTGCAATAGACATTCGAAGTTATTTGTTCACAGTTTCACTAGACTACACCTACCAAGAAGGAACATTCTCGCAACACTGAATGTCTTGACCCCACTTCGTAAACTGTTCAAATGAGAAATTCTTCGACGCAGACTCATCACGTAGGGCAGTGTAATAGTGTATGTAGAACAGTTTTTCGTAAGTTTCCCTTCTTTTTAGTCGACAAGAAAACTCCTACCATCATGTACTATGTGACGTTAAAACCTTTGCAGATGGGAACTTCAGGCTTGAAGGCCGCCTCAGTCGCACGGATCGGTAGGCATTTGCTTTGTTCAAGAATATCTATTCTTCTTACTGATAAACTGAGTACCATCATTTAAGTACTTTTATTGCTGAAATAAAGACCATGCATCAAACCAAGATGGACGTGCTTACAGTTCAGCCAGTAAATATATGAAACAGATATCAGACTGCACCGATTACCCACACCACCCAGTTGCAACAAACCAAGTCTTGCTAGATTACGCTGTTAAACAGTGCAGTCTGATTTGGGCTTGATGGAATAGCATCTTACAATTTCGATACTGCAGGATGTTTAGGATCATCGCCAACTGATCACAATATCCTGCTTAAACTATCAAAGCTTCCACCGATTAAAAGCCCTTCGCTTCCACATTAGGTTGCTGCTTCATTTAAGAAGCCATGTGCTGCACTCTGACAAAAGTGACCATTCAACGAAAGTACACACCTAACCCAGAAAGCAATTGTAAAATCTCGATGGTATTGTTGTAAACCGACAACTACTTTCCCCTGTATCTGTTTAATACCTGGTGTTTTAATTCTATGGTTCTTTTATTTTTCGCCAGTAGTTCCAGCAGAAGAGCTTTTGCACGTCAAGTTTTTCGTGTGACGGAGCTGCTAATGCCTTCTTTTTTTGCTCTGTTTAATACCTGGTGTTTTAATTCTATCGTTCTTTTATTTTTCGCTAGCAGCAGAAGAGCTTTTGCACGTCAATTTTTTCGTGCGACGGAGCTTCTAATGCCTTCTTTTTTTTGCCTCAGACCTGCGTAACTTAACGATTTCGAACTACTTTCCTCCATAGCTATTCGTTTTTCGCCTGACCTTGTTAGACTCAGCGGTTCGCAACTGATGTTTGGCCGTCTACGGGTTTAGGACATCTACACAGCTGAGGCTGTCAATGGCGTGTGTTATACACATTTTGCTGCAAAACACGACCTTCCAGTGTCGGCAATGCTACCCTGCATATAAGTCCAAACATCGTCTAAATTTCATTCAGTTTATTAAAGCACCGCCTGTCAATTGTGCCAGTTTGTCAAATGTACCGAATTTTGCATGTCATGATTCTATCAAACAGATTTCTATTGCAATTGTATCCTGACACTTACTAGCCAGGGAAAATACCGGCTCCGCATATGCACCAGAAGTCTAGTGAACCGCACACTAAACCTCGTCTAGAAAGCTTTCCCCACTGATTCCTCTCAGATGTTCGTTTTTCCCATAAACTTTCAAGAATTTTCCGCGTTAGCTTTTCGTTGTAATGACTTTGAGTTGTTCCCGCACTTTCTGTAGCTGTTCTAAAGTATTTATAATCGAAAGTTCGTTCATCATAATAAGGTGACTCTTCTTGTCAAGACTTTGTTCAGCAGGGAAAAGTGTCTTAATTGTCGTAGACTGTGCCTCAAATGCTTTTTCACCGCATTCCGACCGGCCTAACGGATGGAATGGCGTCCAACTGACTAACGGAATTTCTGCAATTGTTAGCTGTTTGTTTAAACTGATTTGATCAATCAGAATTTTGGTTGGACTGACGTTTTTTTGGAATTCTTCCAAACTGGGTGAGTGACATTGTAGCAAGAAGCGGGACAGCTGGACAAACGTGTATTCGCACTAACGCTAGCTCTTACACACAATCGTTTATATGCCATCTGGGTTCGGAACCATGGCACGATCCATAATCACCATTCGCTGCATGCAACTCTTGATAAGGCGTTGCCTAGGATGCGGAAGAGATAGGCGTTTCTCTGCATATCTCCAGTTCCGACGGGCCGATGGGTTTATGGGAAACTCTCTGTTTCCGTGCGCACCCTCATTGTCGAGTTTCCTCAGGTGGCTATCCACCGTTTGGCGGTATGTTGTCATTTCGCTTCTCTGGCTCCTCCTTGACTTTCGACGAGGCTTAATGAGGTATAGTAATGCCATGTCTGTGTGTCTGTTACTCATTGTGAAAAAGCCGAATAAGACAGAACTTGTATCCACTTATGTGAGGTCAAATTTTAAGTTTTTCTATGCAACGTGGACGTCAAGTACATTCAATTTCTAACCGTTACGATCGTGAAAGAGAGTGAGTGTAACATGATGTTCACCGCTAGAGTGTTGAGATATTCGAGCGTACATGGAGAAAAGCGGAAGTTATGGGAAAGCAGAAATTCTGAGCCCAACTTCAGGCAGTCCGTAGTGCGCTTTGTTTCAAGGAATGTTGGCCATTTGTCACGATTCTAATCACACACCGGATAAGAAACCAAGCCGAAACTGATAGCTGTTGGCTCCTAGAAGTTGTGCTAAGTTTGCCCTGGGCAGATTGTTCGGAACTAGCAATTTGTCCACTTTTCAGATTTTGTTTGTTTCGCTTGCAAATCACTTGGTTTGTTCACTCCATATTTTTGACAGTCTTAAAAATGTATTTGTGGTTACATGCTACCAGTGCATCTTTTTATTCTGTCTAGCAGCCCGGTGAAAACCTCAAGCCATGTTCTCAAATCCAGAGGTAAAAATACATAGCTTAGCTGAATACTATCAAGGCGTTACGAGTAGTCATGCTCATTTGCCCGTATCCGCCTTTCAAGAAGCTGTTGACGTGCCTATCCGTACGTATAACTGGAGGCGCCGTCCTTGTTTTATTTGAAATGTATACTTGTACTACGCGACTGAGCTGCGATGCTACCGACTTTCTTTCTATCAATTTTTATTCAGATTGTGATGGGTAGTAATTGCAACTGTGTGTAACGCAGCTGTTCGTGATGGCCAGTGCTTGGCCAATCCTTTCCCCCATTCTAGCTTTCTTCTTGTCACAGAATTTTCCCATAACTTACTATTTCATCTGTTTATCTTGCCAGGTTACTATCCGCTCATATTAATGTATATTATATTATATGTATTATTTCAAATATCATCATATTATTATGTATAATATATATTATGTAGCATTACATTAATATTCACCACATTTTTTTCGTTTTTTATCCGTTTCGAAAATTGGACGAGATCAGGCACGCAGCTCAAAAGCACTAGAAGATAAATTGACAATCCGCGTTGCAACGTGTTAACCTACTGAAGAAATCCGTGAAATAATTATCGATTTATTCACATAGAGTTTAAGTTGTGCCCATTAAGGTCATGCTCTTCATGGTGCAATAAAAAGGTCTGAAAAGTCAAGCAAGAATAAACGGTCGGAAAATAGTCGAAGGTTCGACGTTCACTAATGGTACACTTGTAAGGATAGGCTGGGCGAGTTTGCGTGCGCTTCAGATAGAACACATTGGTGATACCCAGTTACTACACTAGGGCTAAATGCGAAGGTTTGTGTATGCTAAGATTTCGTGGTTAATTAGGTATTTCCTCTGCTATCGAACTGCACACCAGACTTCCACGTGCCATCGAACTACGTCTCGATGTGTGTGTACGAGCAGAACTGCACCGACTAGCGGACATCGATTCCCATCCTTCACCACTTTGTTGCTGATGCGAAGAAAGATTTGAGTCTGCCAAACGACTCCGTTCTTGCTCCATCTCCTCACAAAGTTTTGCCGTTATTTCACACGTTGTTTCCTGCCGTCGACCATTCAACCAGTAGGTACGAATCACTCCTCCATCCTGTCAACAAAAAATGAACAAACTACAGGTTACTAAGACTTCATGTTGATGGTTTTCTCCAAGCGCCATGACAAGAATTCAGCCGTATTTCTTCTCTGGGATAAAAATAACGTCCTGAGCAAACTTATATGTTATTAACAAATGTTCCGTCAACATAATGATCATACTTGAACAACAAGCGCACTTTAATCAAAAAGTCGGTTCACACCATCAGGTTAATCTTGTGGATAAACTTATCAAAGATGTGGTGAGGCGTGAACTACATGCAGGGTACAAATTATGAAGCCATTTTAAAAAAGGGTGATTGCTATTCACATTGTTATCTAAACAACTAGGCTCTGCTTAGACAGTCTGATTATCCGCGTCATCATAAACAAAATGCCGAACAGGCCTGTTTCCGAAAGTGGGTTCGGCGACTTTCTTATGTCTAGTTTGCACAGTAAGGCGGTAGGAATGGTTATGAAGCACTGTGAGACATCTTGCTTTTAGTTTTATCGTATAACCTCGATTGCGACTTTATAAACTCCTCCCAAACAACGATCCCTCTCACGTTTGGATTCTCCAATTTTCCTCGCTGAAATAGGTGGGAAATTCTTTACAAGGATGACCTCCAGACAAAGACATCCCCAACCGCCACTTACCACCAGAAGGCCTCAATAATCCCGCATCACTGTAGCAGTTGCTGTTTCAATACCTTTCAAAAGTTTACTCATGCTTTTGTAGTCAGATCACCCAACAAATATGCCTTATTGAGTTGCCATTTCAGATCGCAGTTCAGATTATCTTGACTACCGTAATCGATTTTCACCCACAGCACACCATTGGGCTTGGACGATGTGGTGGACTGAAGTGCCATGTTTACCATTTCTTCGAACAGCTCGTACCAACTTACTAGGCGCACAGTTGCTAGGCTTTGAACTTTAAAGTCGGTCATAACAAACAGGTTATTGAACTTATCCCTTTGGAGTAAGAACACACCCAAACACCAAGCTACATCTTGTAAACGTGTAAACGGTCAAGTCATTTGCGATCCAATGACTGGATACCCCAGACATTGTAATTTACGCACGCACTTCATATCCGGTCGCAAACCTCAAGAGCAGCCACAGGTTTCGACACTCTCAAAACGAAAACCAGGAATGGCTCATTTACTGCGTGATTGGGAAACCAAGGCAGACTGGACTTTCCCCAAGACAGGTCCTTATACAGTAAGATAACTTTATAACAAAGATATGATTCTATGCTGTGTATAGCGAGTTCTACCGAATAAATGCTGTGTAGTTTTCAGTTTAATATCTTTTGTGTCTAACAAAGACTAGTACATGAAGCAGTACTTGAATATCAGAAAGACTTCATGTCTGCTAATTTTTTTTAAGTCTGTTGTTGCTTCTGTCGATTTTTTCACTTTGATAACAAACAGGACTGGCTGTTTATCCTTAGCCAGACCGACCAAGTCGCATTCTCATGACACCATGGAGGTTGGGAAGTGAAACCTGAACCTGAATGAACTAAAACGACTCACTAGTAGCTTACATGGGCGAAGTTACACCGCAGCGTGGTCTTGTGAGTTTGTCGGAGGAAAAGAGACGCATACAACCATAATCAGTACAACGATGTTGATAATCTGACAGTATTTGCGGTTGTGTTCAGTTCATGCTGTCGATGGTCAATGCGGAATATCCAAGACGAATGATACATCGGATGGGTTGGTTCATGTAGAGGGAAAACGCTCCTTTAAAATTTCGAATACTGGGACGTCGAAAATGTCCTGCACGGTAGCTGAAAAGCCACACTCAGTTAAGAAGAAATTTAACAGCCAGCCGTATTATTGAAGTGCACGGGTAGTTATTGAATTGCACCTCCCACTATCTAGGATCAACAAATAAGTGGCTTCGCGGGTGCCAACCAGTACCAGATAACCAGTTAGGTTTACAGTTGTTTATGAAGAGCAGAATCTTGGCCTCAGTTTGGTCTGCACCTATTGCAACAGGTGGCGACCACATGTCTTTTGCCTAAATCACGTGCGATTGCCCGTATGTATGCTGAGTGCACGTGTTTTGTGGTTCTGTGCTGTCCACAGGTCAGTACTTTCTATCACGTCTGACATTTGACGAAAACACTGATTGTAGTCAACTTCTCGCGTTTTTCGATAAAGCGATATCTTTAAGGTTGCTCTCAAAACGATTTTAGGTCACACAGTTATTGGAACTACTGCGATAACCAAGCTACCCCAAGTGTGGTTATGAGGAAAACGGGAAGGGAATGTCCCTCACATTGTCGTTTTTGGCTCTCTTGTACACACTGAAGAATATCTATGCGGGTTGTAGAGCCCCAAACTTATTATGCCACCCTTGCACATTTCAAGAACCCTTCGAGGGTTAACTGCAATTGATCACCCCCCGTGAATCAGGTTGGCCCAACTCAGACGGATCACCCCCGTGAATCAGGTTAGACCAAACTCAGACGTTAATAAACACAAATGATTTTCTATGAGGACTGCCAAGGATCATTCCTTGTGACAAACTGAAAAGCGAAGTAATTGGGAGTATGGATTATTGCAGACAGCAAATATCAGGCAGAAATATGTACGAAAAGCGTGACCACACAGAATTTGAATCGCAAAAAATGCACACTTGGAAATACGGTCTGGAATAAGGACTTTAGTAGTAACGTTTCTGAAAATCCGAGTGAAGGTTATGAAAACCGACATTTAGCAGCTTCTTTTTTGACTTCGCATGAGGGTAACAATCCACAAACTACCGTCCTTATATCCCTTGACCGTATAAATGACTCATTCGCCAGTGGTTTACTCACACAAGTTTAGACAAAACCAGGCAACTCATCGATCTGTCGTAAATTAGGGTTTCCAAAAGTCTTGATGAGCTATGAAGGGTTTGAATTGTTCTCACTGATTCTCTTTTACACGTCCATTCAATGGTGTCAGTGTATGGCATACGTTCTGCTTCATCCTTGTGCAGCTTGATCACAATAAATGTGTACGTCTAAGTTTAGCCTGCAGCGCTTTTTCGTAATCCTATATGGACGCAGATTGTGATTTAAAGACTAGAATTCTTTGTGTTTCGTCAAAGCTGTTATTCGGCTTATGCATACCTGTAACGGTCAGTGTGTATTTTGAGACCCGCTACAACAAAACCTCTTGACCCAGAAGTTTTTTGGGCTAATACACTCCGTCTGAGCTGAATACCCGATGTGCATCAATGGCGGTTTAATTGAGACGACGAGCTATACGTCTGCAAAATATCGCTGACCAGTCCAACCTTGAAAATCTAAGATTATCAGGTTTGCGCATGTGTAGTATCAGAATCACAAGCAGGGATATTTAGACATCCGATTTAACTCGACCGGTGGCCCTCACTTACCTTTAGCTGTGCATCACCCTTGGGGCTCATATCGTATACTCCGTAAACTTTCAGCTTTGCGTAAGTCGTCTCGCTTACTTGAATCTTCTGTGGCTGTTTTAAGATCAGATAAAAACAGTGAATTATTACCAGAGTGTGATGAAAATGGCAGCAGAATGATTATAGATTAGCCAGAGTCATCTCCCTGAACAAAGACCAGTCATAAGGAGCTGCCTAAATGGTCTTACTTAGGTGGCTAGACTACATAGGAGGGGATAGCCTTCACCGACCGTACAAGCAGTTACCACCCTGAGTATCGCATATTTCTAACGAACGGTTACTGTTACCAAGACGAACTCATTTGGCAATGGGCTTGGATGAGTCTTGATAAGACCCTTATCGTAACGGTTTACGCAAGTCGACTGTGGGCTATATGTGGATCGTTCACCACCAAATTGGTGTTATCAGCACAATCCAGAACCCAAATCCTGCTGTTATATAAAAGTTTTACTTCAAGTCAGCAATTTCAGACACAGTTCTCTCCAGAACAGCAAATAGTGCAGAAATGAACAGAAAATAGGGAGTGGGAGACCCTTGCCGATCAAGTCTGATAACAAATAAGTCCTTGAAGAGTTGGCCGTACACTTTGACACGTTTGGATGTTTTATTGAGCATACTCCTATCAAGTACAGGGTTTTGTACTTCAAAGCCAAACGATGTCTCTACATTACTCTTGTTTGAATGGCCTTGATCTTGGTGCGTCTCTTCTAGTTAGTTCACACCTATGTGGAGAAGTACTAGTCCTTAGTTTGTCCTTTTTGTAATTTGGGGATCGAAATAAGTTCATAGACTGTGGAAAAGCTGCCGAAAAGTCTTGCCAAAGAGTTTGGTGTGCACGAACGCGCCGTTTTGTCGTCAATACTACTCACGTTCTACTGACTCCTTGAAATTTTCCAGACAGCACACTCTGACGAATTATGCTGGTGACAATACCCAACAATCGAAAAATAAAACATATAGCAGCATGTAGTGGGTACGTAATATCGTAGCTTAACCTATCAAGATTTACTGAACTTGTTTCCACACTGAGGATGAGCAATACGACGTAAGTTCACTTATTAGTGTCCTATCTACCTTCAGTGAGTGGACACCACCGCGAGCTAATCGTATAGATGTACATGTAGATTATATATTCCTAGATTGCATTATTTTATACGGGGGCGTTCTTCCCCATTTAGTGCCTATTCGCTTATCTGGAATTCGACACTTCCTGAACCATTTCACTTAGAATATCTCTCTGTTCACCTATCGCTTCCAACGGATTGCTGGAAAATTGTATATTGGATTGTATACTGGGATTTAATCAGCTTCTAGTCATAGCAGCTTCGAGTTCCGGATAAATACCTGAGTAGAAAACCATATGGATGCCTGTATAAATCTTTTTAAGACAGTCGTTTGCAATGTCTTCCACCCAATACATTCATGTATGATGAACTGCTTCCGGAAACCCTTATTGTGAAGAATCCGCCTGCTTTTGTATACAAGAAAGTTTGCACGTAAAATCTGTAGGTTTTCTCAACCTTCCCATCTGGATACCTCATGGTTTTAGTCGAATTAGCCGAATTTTTAGTACCACTATGTGAAAGGTTTCAAAAGCACTCGGTAAACTGAGCGATGCTTCACTTTTAACACAAAAGCTTCGTAATGGTGAATGACCAAATTTTTCATCGGGTTTGGTTTCTTGATCTTGCGGTTCAAGGCACTTCAATTGATCATTCACCTTGAGTGCCACTGGTAAAGTTACCAGTTCACACGATCTGACGAAGCTTTGCATAAAAAGCGAAACGTTGTCCAGTTAAAAGCTACTAAACCTTTCTGAAACGATGACTTCTCCATCGGTTCCAAACTTGCTCCAATTAATGTGTGACTTGTTTGTTCTCCATCGTGGAACAGTTCCGTTCAGTTAAGCCTTTCACTTTTTCTCTGTCCATCAACTTGGGTTCGACTGAACCAACCTTGTCTTCCATCTTCACGCCAGACTGGCGCATAGTGAACCAGTTTCATACATGGAAATTTTGGATGTTCTGTTACGTGGCTTGTTCATTCATTGGGGCTTCAGTTTCAAATCCAGTGCAAAGAGCAAACATGAAGGTTCGGTATCGAATTACTATGGCGACCCAGACGAACATAAGCCGACCAACAGCCCATAAGTGAAAAACTGGACTGAACTGAGAACCAATGGTTCTCTATCCGTGTTGCTCCCATTTTTTCAGTCGTTGCGCCGCTATTTCGTCGCAGTGATCACCAGACCTATAGTCGGATTTTGAAGCTTGTCCTCCCCCTAGCTTTAGTTGTTCTTATCCTATCTCCCCCACCCAGTTCTACTCAGTCTGTTGCAGAGATGGGCCACGAAAGCTGCTACTCACCCACAGACGTACGTAGCTGCTTGCATGGGCGCGGCCCGCTCACAGTACCGCCGCTCCTAGTGGCTTGTGCGGGGTGTGTGCACGAATGTGAGAAGTGTGCAGTGTGTGTGGTCGTCGTGTCAATGATTTATTTCACGATGGCCTGACCGATTCACTTCTTTATTGGGAGGCGCTCTACTGTCCTAGATACAAACCCACTACGGAAGGTGTTACTTGCATGCCACATGATGTAGGCAAGCCCTTTATCGATTCTTTCCAATTCCCGTCACCAACTCTGCGTAAGCTGACCTTAATTGTTCGAAAAGCCAGAGCGGAGCGGTCCGACCATAGCGACTGGATATGACGAGCAGGGTGTGGGATTGATCACGATCGACCCCAAACCCCCGGTGGGATGGCATTACAACCAGACAACGCGAGGGGACTGAAGCACACACTAAATACCGGTCGAGTGTCGAATGCCGTCCGTAAACGGCCTAATGCGCATCGCATGATGGAATAAAGCATCAACACTTACATCCGAACAAACCATAAAAGGGGCACCTCATAATGATGCAACCTAACAGGTTAGCAGACGAGAATGCGGTTTATACTTTCAACAGTGGCTTGGGGAGCTTTGGAAGCGCAACTGTGTGAATATGGCTGTATATATTAGTTGACAGTTATTCACAGAGCACAAGGTAGAGTAGGGTGTCGAAGAATATAGGTGACATACTACAGAGCTAGAGTAGGAAACAGTTTCTGTTATGGATCAGAGTGCTGGTATTGTGAATCTCTTTAGTTTTCTTTTTGCTGCGTCTTTTACGTCGACAAATAAATGAAATGTATTCGTCACTGCTATTGTTTGTCGGTGTTTTGAACATATTTGGACCTTACTGGGTTTTTGTCAATTATTGACTCGTTTCTAGATTCTTAAATTTTTCCTGATTCCACACAGCGAACTCTATCGAATGAAAATTTCAAATTCTTTGTATGACATAGCGGGCCACTTATAACTGAAGGAGCATATGAATGTCTGGTGATTGTCCACCCAGAAAGCGTGGCAAAATAAACAAAGTTCTGCTAATGTGGGAAGCATAATTTCCGGCTGCTTAGGAGGAATTTTCGTTTAATGATTGTCAATGCATTGGGAATAGGTATGAGCATAGTGTCCAATCATATCTCAGGAAAACTAAGCTTACTCTTATCTTTGTAATGTACTACTCATAAGGTTGCTGAAAATCCATCGACAGCCCACGACCGGTTTCGCCCTTCTTGGGGCTCATCAGGTAGGCGCAGTCCCCGGGTTTCTGTCAACCTTATGTTCTACTTGAAACCAAATTGCACGAAATTAGCGAATATACACTCATCTGCAAACTAA
>NW_008751682.1:214480-216199 GCF_000715545.1 Opisthorchis viverrini
ACAAAGATATACATGTATCGCGATATTTCAAATATCGTAGCGACTGAAACATGAGGCGGCCTGGTGCAGCACATTCAGTTGCCTGAGAACATCATAAACGAGAGATTCAGCTGGGTTCCAGGTGAGTCTCTCGAAAGAACCAAATTAGTTTGCAAATGAGTGCATATTCGCTAAGCTTACCCTTGTGTTTAATTTCACCGACTTTGCTTTGGCTAAGGACTGTCACTCAGCACGGTATCTATAACCTGTGGATATACGTAGTTTACAATGATTATTTTCCGTCCAACTCTCTACAGCTTTGTTGCAGCTCGTGAAAACTCAGGGATACTGGACTAGTTAATGAGTCAATTTTGACACTGAACATCATATTCCAGCAATCGTTTAGGAGTAGCTGAAATACATTACGGTAACTCTGTTCGATAATGAGATCGGGTCATTAGAGGTAAATAGTGATTCCACAATGTGTCGAAAATGTTATTCATTTGATTGGGCGCAAGACATTGTACAAGCGAACTATACGACTGCAAGGGCTCATGGTAGACGGCCAGTAAGGACAACACGAGTAATAGGTCTCTTTCTTAGGAATGTTAACAACTGCACATCTTCATTTAATTCACGTATATTCGGAGTAACTAAGTAACTCAGAAAGTTGTGGTCGAAAGTGTAGAAACCTAAACTCTTTTTTAGCAGCAAAGATGCAGACAGAGATGTGGATGGGAGAGAACGGCTTTGTGTTGAGATGCTTGCATTTTCGAGCATGAATGTAACTGCATCCAGCAATCCACGGTGACATTTGTGACAGGGACAATTAGGCGAATAAGTGAAAACGCATACAACCAAATTATATTGCATGCAGACCGAAACTGTCAATGTCGCATACATTTTAGTGACATTACAGGCTTGAATCAATGGATAAATGTGAAAACACGAAAAAAAACTTCAAGATTAATTGATTATTTATTGTCAAAAACAGTTGACCAGCCCTCCACGTGATGGGTCCGGAATATCCTCATCAGTTACTATAAGGCGAAAAACATTGTGTGCCAGTTTTCAAGCCCATAATATACTTCAAACCGCCATCATAGCAGCAAACGGAAGGTTTGTCATCTCATTTATTTTATCATTTATTTTTTATTTTTGAAGAGCATGGTCACAAACATAAAAAGTGAATGCAAGCGATGAATGCGAAAGAGTAACAGGAGAATATGGGAGAAAAGAGAGAAACGTCTCATTCGAAATCATGCCAAGGACAGTGCCAGTCTGATGAGGTGAATCCCAAAGTATGTAAAGATTTTGGTATGGGAACAGGCGTCTAAAGACTAACAACCAAAGAAAGGACAAACAATGGTGAATGCTCTTCAAGGCGCAGTATGCGCTAGCACAGTCAAGACTCGCACATCAGGCACAAAGTGACCGTCATACTGGGTCTGGGGTGAGATTAAATGGCAAAAATGTACCTTCAACGCCATGTGCCACGCATAAAAGTGTCATAAGTACGCAGGGAGCCCACAATGGCAAGCAAACACAAGTCACTGACTGCGACCTTAGGAAGTCCCAGTCCAATAACAGCCTTAGCGGATCGAGGAAAGCAGATCCCTCGATAAGAGATGATCATCGGTTGATGAACCAAAAAGTCGATATCACAACCGATGGCATGTAGGGCTGAGATTATGGCGAGGGAATATTCATCAGCACCATACTTCTGCTTCTTCTCATTCC
>NW_008751682.1:216895-218308 GCF_000715545.1 Opisthorchis viverrini
GTGTTCCTGTGGACTTGGCCGAGCACGAGCGAATATGTCAGCCTTGGTATCAGGTAGTTCCTCGTGATATCCATTCTTTGATGCGGCTTCAACGGGGCACGCGTCACTTCTTCGAGCCGAGCTGGTGATTCAAGCCTAACCTAAGGTCTATCACTGCTTGTTTTCTTGGAAACCAGGTTACTCAGCTCCTTGCTAGCTCAATGCACACTGTCAGGACTACCACTAATATACGCGTCACTTCTTCGAGCCGAGCTGGTGATTCATCGATAGCCTAAGGTCTATCACTGCTTATTTTCTTGGAAACCAGGTTACTCAGCTCCTTGCTAGCTCAATGCACACTGTCAGGACTATATGACCACTAATATTACATGACCGTAGAATAGGGCTAGGACCACGGTGACTCTAATGAATTGCCTGCACCATATAGCTAGAAATAAGTTAGGGTGCTCACGTCGCCTGCATCATGGTGTGCAACTCTACGAAAAGGCCAGGTTATCGTTCAGTTCTTCGCTCTGACGAACTCCAAATGCAGTAACTCCATCGGTGGTCCAGCAAGTCAGCAAGTGATTCGTACGCACTTTTTAAAGCATACGGATGTGTACGATGAAAGCGTTCATGTAAGCTAAATTTCAGAGTCATAAAGGGCTCCTTGTGTCCAACACAGTGCGGAACTGATGTTTTGCTCAGGGCAATTGGGAAGGATATATTTTGGATCTATTTTGCTCAAGTAAACATAGCAATCTTGAAATTTTCCCCAATTTTCCAGCTTAATTAAACACAAAGGATTCAGGGATGTACACTCCCATAATAAGAGGCAGAGAGCGCAATTGGCCCCAAACGCGGTGATTGAAGCATGGCATTCCACCATAGTGTCCAAGTTGTTCCCATGTATTTGAGTGAGCAGCAGGCAGTCGACGGATCGTTCAAGCTGGGTCATCAACATGGTCACCTAGCTCACTGGTCCACAATAAGCTGAAAGTTTTTCCTGTACGATCAACTAGGACACAGCCGGAATACATCACCACCTCAAGGCCAGAATTCGCCTGGGTGCCGATGATTCATGCGAGATTTGATTCAGTGAGCACGGCGATGGAGTGTTTGCAAATGAACAAGCAACAACGAACAGGAATTCCACTAATCAAACACACTTTGTTGCATAACCATGGAGTTCTATCAAAATACTCTTCGAATCAACTGCAACCGAAATGAAACGAGACAAAATATATTTCCAGAAACAAACCGCCGCAAATCAGTGAAAGTCCAGTGAAACTGGAACAAGTTTCAAGTTGATAAAAACCTCAAACACTCGCCCAATGCTAAAATATGACGGGGTAAATCAAGTTGCGTTAGGATAGTATATATTGGTGATCTCCAAAATAGAATCTCGTGAGTTCATCAGGAGAATGTGACTGC
>NW_008751682.1:221435-222850 GCF_000715545.1 Opisthorchis viverrini
AATATTACATGACCGTAGAATAGGGCCAGGACCACGGTGACTCTAATGAATTGCCTGCACCATATAGCTAGAAATAAGTTAGGGTGCTCACGTCGCCTGCATCATGGTGTGCAACTCTACGAAAAGGCCAGGTAATCGTTCAGTTCTTCGCTCTGACGAACTCCAAATGCAGTAACTCCATCGGTGGTCCAGCAAGTCAGCAAGTGATTCGTACGCACTTTTTAAAGCATACGGATGTGTACGATGAAAGCGTTCATGTAAGCTAAATTTCAGAGTCATAAAGGGCTCCTTGTGTCCAACACAGTGCGGAACTGATGTTTTGCTCAGGGCAATTGGGAAGGATATATTTTGGATCTATTTTGCTCAAGTAAACATAGCAATCTTGAAATTTTCCCCAATTTTCCAGCTTAATTAAACACAAAGGATTCAGGGATGTACACTCCCATAATAAGAGGCAGCGCAAGCAATTGGCCCCAAACGCGGTGATTGAAGCATGGCATTCCACCATAGTGTCCAAGTTGTTCCCATGTATTTGAGTGAGCAGCAGGCAGTCGACGGATCGTTCAAGCTGGGTCATCAACATGGTCACCTAGCTCACTGGTCCACAATAAGCTGAAAGTTTTTCCTGTACGATCAACTAGGACACAGCCGGAATACATCACCACCTCAAGGCCAGAATTCGCCTGGGTGCCGATGATTCATGCGAGATTTGATTCAGTGAGCACGGCGATGGAGTGTTTGCAAATGAACAAGCAACAACGAACAGGAATTCCACTAATCAAACACACTTTGTTGCATAACCATGGAGTTCTATCAAAATACTCTTCGAATCAACTGCAACCGAAATGAAACGAGACAAAATATATTTCCAGAAACAAACCGCCGCAAATCAGTGAAAGTCCAGTGAAACTGGAACAAGTATCAAGTTGATAAAAACCTCAAACACTCGCCCAATGCTAAAATATGACGGGGTAAATCAAGTTGCGTTAGGATAGTATATATTGGTGATCTCCAAAATAGAATCTCGTGAGTTCATCAGGAGAATGTGACTGCATGCAATTGCATGTAACTGCATGCCGATAGTCCAAGCAGTCACAACTAGCTTTATTTCAAATTGCGAAATTAACTGCTATGGATTGTGAAAGAACATGTAGATGTCTTAGCTATTTCAGGAGACGATTATTAAACATGTAGTCGGATTGAGAAAACTTCAATCTAGATCCGCCTGTTTATCCACACAGGTGGCGGTAGGACAGATGCTCATACCTAGTTACAAAAGTATAATAGTGGGTTGTTGAAAAAGTACCAAACAGCAGACAAGGGTCCTATCTGAAATGCGCATCTTCCTAAATGGGATGTCGGATGGAAATTGACAAGCTGTGACGTTTATCGAGCTGAATCAATGATGTTCGCTA